>NW_026599354.1:0-181143 GCF_023634085.1 Falco cherrug
TTCCTGCTTTCTGGGCTGAGATGGGGAACCGCTGAATTTTGGACTCGGCCGGTGACAAAATGTTACACAGACACCCCATGCACAACTCCACCGGGGAAGGTGCCAGGAACGAATTCTGTTGGTAGTTTTTACACTACCTTGGTAGGCAGCTGAAAGGCACAAGAAAAGTTGTTGTACCTGCTTTGTGGGCTGAGATGGGGAACCGCTGAATTTTGGAGTCGGCCGTTGACAAAATGTTCCAAACACACCCCCTGCACAACTCCACCAGGGAAGGTGCCAGACAGGAGTTCTCTTGGTAGTTTTTACACTACCTTGGTAGGCATCTGAAAGGCACCACAAAAGTTGTTCTACCTGCTTTCTGGGCTGAGATGGGGAACCGCTGAATTTTGGAGTCGGCCGGTGACAAAATGTTCCAAACACACCCCATGCACAACTCCACCGGGGAAGGTGCCAGACAGGAGTTCTCCTGGTAGTTTTTACACTACCTTGGTAGGCATCTGAAAGACACCACAAAAGTTGTTCTACCTGCTTTCTGGGCTGAGATGGGGAACAGCTGAATTTTGGACTCGGCTGGTGATAAAATGTTCCAAACACACCCCCTGCACAACTCCACCGGGGAAGGTGCCAGACAGGAGTTCTCCTGGTAGTTTTTACATTGCTCCGGTAGGCATCTGAAAGACACCACAAAAGTTGTTCTACCTGCTTTCTGGGCTGAGATGGGGAACCGCTGATTTTTGGAGTCGGCCGGTGACAAAATGTTTCACAGACACCCCATGCACAACTCCACCGGGGAAGGTGCCAGACAGGAGTTCTCCTGGTGGTTTTTACACTACCTTGGTAGGCATCTGAAAGGCACCACAAAAGTTGTTCTACCTGCTTTCTGGGCTGAGATGGGGAAACGCTGAATTTTGGAGTCGGCTGGTGGCAAAATGTTCCAAACACACCCCCTGCACAACTCCACCGGGGAAGGTGCCAGACAGGAGTTCTCCTGGTAGTTTTTACATTGATCCGGTAGGCATCTGAAAGACACCACAAAAGTTGTTCTACCTGCTTTCTGGGCTGAGATGGGGAAACGCTGAATTTTGGACTCGGCTGGTGACAAAATGTTCCAAACACACCCCATGCACAACTCCACCGGGGAAGGTGCCAGACAGGAGTTCTCTTGGTAGTTTTTACACTACCTTGGTAGGCATCTGAAAGACACCACAAAAGTTGTTCTACCTGCTTTCTGGGCTGAGATGGGGAAACGCTGAATTTTGGACTCGGCTGGTGACAAAATGTTCCAAACACACCCCATGCACAACTCCACCGGGGAAGGTGCCAGACAGGAGTTCTCCTGGTAGTTTTTACACTACCTTGGTAGGCATCTGAAAGACACCACAAAAGTTGTTCTACCTGCTTTCTGGGCTGAGATGGGGAATCGCTGAATTTTGGAGTCGGCCGGTGACAAAATGTTCCAAACACACCCCATGCACAACTCCACCGGAGAAGGTGCCAGACAGGAGTTCTCTTCGTAGTTTTTACACTACCTTGGTAGGCATCTGAAAGACACCACAAAAGTTGTTCTACCTGCTTTGTGGGCTGAGATGGGGAACCGCTGAATTTTGGACTCGGCTGGTGACAAAATGTTCCAAACACACCCCCTGCACAACTCCACCGGGGAAGGTGCCAGACAGGAGTTCTCCTGGTAGTTTTTACATTGCTCCGGTAGGCATCTGAAAGACACCACAAAAGTTGTTCTACCTGCTTTCTGGGCTGAGATGGGGAACCGCTGATTTTTGGAGTCGGCCGGTGACAAAATGTTTCACAGACACCCCATGCACAACTCCACCGGGGAAGGTGCCAGACAGGAGTTCTCCTGGTGGTTTTTACACTACCTTGGTAGGCATTTGAAAGGCACCACAAAAGTTGTTCTACCTGCTTTCTGGGCTGAGATGGGGAAACGCTGAATTTTGGAGTCGGCTGGTGGCAAAATGTTCCAAACACACCCCCTGCACAACTCCACCGGGGAAGGTGCCAGACAGGAGTTCTCCTGGTAGTTTTTACATTGATCCGGTAGGCAGCTGAAAGGCACCACAAAAGATGTTCTACCTGCTTTCTGGGCTGAGATGGGGAACCGCTGAATTTTGGACTCGGCTGGTGACAAAATGTTCCAAACACACCCCATGCACAACACCACCGGGGAAGGTGCCAGGAACGAATTCTGTTGGTAGTTTTTACACTACCTTGGTAGGCAGCTGAAAGGCACAAGAAAAGTTGTTGTACCTGCTTTCTGGGCTGAGATGGGGAACCGCTGAATTTTGGACTCGGCTGGTGATAAAATGTTCCAAACACACCCCCTGCACAACTCCACCGGGGAAGGTGCCAGACAGGAGTTCTCCTGGTAGTTTTTACACTACCTTGGTAGGCATCTGAAAGACACCACAAAAGTTGTTCTACCTGCTTTCTGGGCTGAGATGGGGAACCGCTGAATTTTGGACTCGGCCGGTGACAAAATGTTCCAAACACACCCCATGCACAACTCCACCGGGGAAGGTGCCAGACAGGAGTTCTCCTGGTAGTTTTTACACTACCTTGGTAGGCATCTGAAAGACACCACAAAAGTTGTTCTACCTGCTTTCTGGGCTGAGATGGGGAATCGCTGAATTTTGGAGTCGGCCGGTGACAAAATGTTCCAAACACACCCCATGCACAACTCCACCGGGGAAGGTGCCAGACAGGAGTTCTCCTGGTAGTTTTTACACTACCTTGGTAGGCATCTGAAAGACACCACAAAAGTTGTTCTACCTGCTTTCTGGGCTGAGATGGGGAACCGCTGAATTTTGGAGTCGGCCGGTGACAAAATGTTTCACAGACACCCCATGCACATCTCCACCGGGGAAGGTGCCAGACAGGAGTTCTCCTGGTGGTTTTTACACTACCTTGGTAGGCATCTGAAAGACACCACAAAAGTTGTTCTACCTGCTTTCTGGGCTGAGATGGGGAACCGCTGAATTTTGAAGTCGGCCGGTGACAAAATGTTCCACAGACACCCCATGCACAACTCCACCGGGGAAGGTGCCAGGAACGAATTCTGTTTGTAGTTTTTACACTACCTTGGTAGGCAGCTGAAAGGCACAAGAAAAGTTGTTGTACCTGCTTTGTGGGCTGAGATGCGGAAACGCTGAATTTTGGAGTCGGCCGTTGACAAAATGTTCCAAACACACCCCATGCACAACTCCACCGGGGAAGGTGCCAGACAGGAGTTCTCTTGGTAGTTTTTACACTACCTTGGTAGGCATCTGAAAGGCACCACAAAAGTTGTTCTACCTGCTTTCTGGGCTGAGATGGGGAACCGCTGAATTTTGGACTCGGCCGGTGACAAAATGTTCCAAACACACCCCATGCACAACTCCACCGGGGAAGGTGCCAGACAGGAGTTCTCTTGGTAGTTTTTACACTACCTTGGTAGGCATCTAAAAGACACCACAAAAGTTGTTGTACCTGCTTTCTGGGCTGAGATGGGGAAACGCTGAATTTTGGACTCGGCTGGTGACAAAATGTTCCAAACACACCCCATGCACAACTCCACCGGGGAAGGTGCCAGACAGGAGTTCTCCTGGTAGTTTTTACATTGCTCCGGTAGGCATCTGAAAGACACCACAAAAGTTGTTCTACCTGCTTTCTGGGCTGAGATGGGGAAACGCTGAATTTTGGACTCGGCTGGTGACAAAATGTTCCAAACACACCCCATGCACAACTCCACCGGGGAAGGTGCCAGACAGGAGTTCTCTTGGTAGTTTTTACACTACCTTGGTAGGCATCTGAAAGACACCACAAAAGTTGTTCTACCTGCTTTCTGGGCTGAGATGGGGAATCGCTGAATTTTGGAGTCGGCCGGTGACAAAATGTTCCAAACACACCCCATGCACAACTCCACCGGGGAAGGTGCCAGACAGGAGTTCTCCTGGTGGTTTTTACACTACCTTGGTAGGCATTTGAAAGGCACCACAAAAGTTGTTCTACCTGCTTTCTGGGCTGAGATGGGGAAACGCTGAATTTTGGAGTCGGCTGGTGGCAAAATGTTCCAAACACACCCCCTGCACAACTCCACCACGGAAGGTGCCAGACAGGAGTTCTCCTGGTAGTTTTTACACTACCTTGGTAGGCATCTGAAAGACACCACAAAAGTTGTTCTACCTGCTTTCTGGGCTGAGATGGGGAACAGCTGAATTTTGGACTCGGCTGGTGATAAAATGTTCCAAACACACCCCCTGCACAACTCCACCGGGGAAGGTGCCAGACAGGAGTTCTCCTGGTAGTTTTTACATTGATCCGGTAGGCATCTGAAAGACACCACAAAAGTTGTTCTACCTGCTTTCTGGGCTGAGATGGGGAAACGCTGAATTTTGGACTCGGCTGGTGACAAAATGTTCCAAACACACCCCATGCACAACTCCACCGGGGAAGGTGCCAGACAGGAGTTCTCTTGGTAGTTTTTACACTACCTTGGTAGGCATCTGAAAGACACCACAAAAGTTGTTCTACCTGCTTTCTGGGCTGAGATGGGGAAACGCTGAATTTTGGACTCGGCTGGTGACAAAATGTTCCAACCACACCCCATGCACAACTCCACCGGGGAAGGTGCCAGACAGGAGTTCTCCTGGTAGTTTTTACACTACCTTGGTAGGCATCTGAAAGACACCACAAAAGTTGTTCTACCTGCTTTCTGGGCTGAGATGGGGAATCGCTGAATTTTGGAGTCGGCCGGTGACAAAATGTTCCAAACACACCCCATGCACAACTCCACCGGGGAAGGTGCCAGACAGGAGTTCTCTTCGTAGTTTTTACACTACCTTGGTAGGCATCTGAAAGACACCACAAAAGTTGTTCTACCTGCTTTCTGGGCTGAGATGGGGAACAGCTGAATTTTGGACTCGGCTGGTGATAAAATGTTCCAAACACACCCCCTGCACAACTCCACCGGGGAAGGTGCCAGACAGGAGTTCTCCTGGTAGTTTTTACATTGCTCCGGTAGGCATCTGAAAGACACCACAAAAGTTGTTCTACCTGCTTTCTGGGCTGAGATGGGGAACCGCTGATTTTTGGAGTCGGCCGGTGACAAAATGTTTCACAGACACCCCATGCACAACTCCACCGGGGAAGGTGCCAGACAGGAGTTCTCCTGGTGGTTTTTACACTACCTTGGTAGGCATTTGAAAGGCACCACAAAAGTTGTTCTACCTGCTTTCTGGGCTGAGATGGGGAACCGCTGAATTTTGGACTCGGCCGGTGACAAAATGTTCCACAGACACCCCATGCACAACTCCACCGGGGAAGGTGCCAGGAACGAATTCTGTTGGTAGTTTTTACACTACCTTGGTAGGCAGCTGAAAGGCACAAGAAAAGTTGTTGTACCTGCTTTGTGGGCTGAGATGGGGAACCGCTGAATTTTGGAGTCGGCCGTTGACAAAATGTTCCAAACACACCCCCTGCACAACTCCACCAGGGAAGGTGCCAGACAGGAGTTCTCTTGGTAGTTTTTACACTACCTTGGTAGGCATCTGAAAGGCACCACAAAAGTTGTTCTACCTGCTTTCTGGGCTGAGATGGGGAACCGCTGAATTTTGGAGTCGGCCGGTGACAAAATGTTCCAAACACACCCCATGCACAACTCCACCGGGGAAGGTGCCAGACAGGAGTTCTCCTGGTAGTTTTTACACTACCTTGGTAGGCATCTGAAAGACACCACAAAAGTTGTTCTACCTGCTTTCTGGGCTGAGATGGGGAATCGCTGAATTTTGGAGTCGGCCGGTGACAAAATGTTCCAAACACACCCCATGCACAACTCCACCGGGGAAGGTGCCAGAAAGGAGTTCTCCTGGTAGTTTTTACACTACCTTGGTAGGCATCTGAAAGACACCACAAAAGTTGTTCTACCTGCTTTCTGGGCTGAGATGGGGAACCGCTGAATTTTGGAGTCGGCCGGTGACAAAATGTTTCACAGACACCCCATGCACATCTCCACCGGGGAAGGTGCCAGACAGGAGTTCTCCTGGTGGTTTTTACACTACCTTGGTAGGCATTTGAAAGGCACCACAAAAGTTGTTCTTCCTGCTTTCTGGGCTGAGATGGGGAACCGCTGAATTTTGAAGTCGGCCGGTGACAAAATGTTCCACAGACACCCCATGCACAACTCCACCGGGGAAGGTGCCAGGAACGAATTCTGTTGGTAGTTTTTACACTACCTTGGTAGGCAGCTGAAAGGTACAAGAAAAGTTGTTGTACCTGCTTTCTGGGCTGAGATGCGGAAACGCTGAATTTTGGAGTCGGCCGTTGACAAAATGTTCCAAACACACCCCATGCACAACTCCACCGGGGAAGGTGCCAGACAGGAGTTCTCTTGGTAGTTTTTACACTACCTTGGTAGGCATCTGAAAGGCACCACAAAAGTTGTTCTACCTGCTTTCTGGGCTGAGATGGGGAACCGCTGAATTTTGGACTCTGCCGGTGACAAAATGTTCCAAACACACCCCATGCACAACTCCACCGGGGAAGGTGCCAGACAGGAGTTCTCTTGGTAGTTTTTACACTACCTTGGTAGGCATCTAAAAGACACCACAAAAGTTGTTGTACCTGCTTTCTGGGCTGAGATGGGGAAACGCTGAATTTTGGACTCGGCCGGTGACAAAATGTTCCAAACACACCCCATGCACAACTCCACCGGGGAAGGTGCCAGACAGGAGTTCTCCTGGTAGTTTTTACATTGCTCCGGTAGGCATCTGAAAGACACCACAAAAGTTGTTCTACCTGCTTTCTGGGCTGAGATGGGGAAACGCTGAATTTTGGACTCGGCTGGTGACAAAATGTTCCAAACACACCCCATGCACAACTCCACCGGGGAAGGTGCCAGACAGGAGTTCTCTTGGTAGTTTTTACACTACCTTGGTAGGCATCTGAAAGACACAAGAAAAGTTGTTCTACCTGCTTTCTGGGCTGAGATGGGGAAACGCTGAATTTTGGACTCGGCTGGTGACAAAATGTTCCAAACACACCCCATGCACAACTCCACCGGGGAAGGTGCCAGACAGGAGTTCTCCTGGTAGTTTTTACACTACCTTGGTAGGCATCTGAAAGACACCACAAAAGTTGTTCTACCTGCTTTCTGGGCTGAGATGGGGAACCGCTGATTTTTGGAGTCGGCCGGTGACAAAATGTTTCACAGACACCCCATGCACAACTCCACCGGGGAAGGTGCCAGACAGGAGTTCTCCTGGTGGTTTTTACACTACCTTGGTAGGCATTTGAAAGGCACCACAAAAGTTGTTCTACCTGCTTTCTGGGCTGAGATGGGGAAACGCTGAATTTTGGAGTCGGCTGGTGGCAAAATGTTCCAAACACACCCCCTGCACAACTCCACCGGGGAAGGTGCCAGACAGGAGTTCTCCTGGTAGTTTTTACATTGATCCGGTAGGCAGCTGAAAGACACCACAAAAGATGTTCTACCTGCTTTCTGGGCTGAGATGGGGAACCGCTGAATTTTGGACTCGGCCGGTGACAAAATGTTCCAAACACACCCCATGCACAACTCCACCGGGGAAGGTGCCAGACAGGAGTTCTCTTAGTAGTTTTTACACTACCTTGGTAGGCATCTGAAAGACACCACAAAAGTTGTTCTACCTGCTTTCTGGGCTGAGATGGGGAACAGCTGAATTTTGGACTCGGCTGGTGATAAAATGTTCCAAACACACCCCCTGCACAACTCCACCGGGGAAGGTGCCAGACAGGAGTTCTCCTGGTAGTTTTTACATTGCTCCGGTAGGCATCTGAAAGACACCACAAAAGTTGTTCTACCTGCTTTCTGGGCTGAGATGGGGAACCGCTGATTTTTGGAGTCGGCCGGTGACAAAATGTTTCACAGACACCCCATGCACAACTCCACCGGGGAAGGTGCCAGACAGGAGTTCTCCTGGTGGTTTTTACACTACCTTGGTAGGCATCTGAAAGACACCACAAAAGTTGTTCTACCTGCTTTCTGGGCTGAGATGGGGAACAGCTGAATTTTGGACTCGGCCAGTGACAAAATGTTCCAAACACACCCCATGCACAACTCCACCGGGGAAGGTGCCAGACAGGAGTTCTCTTAGTAGTTTTTACACTACCTTGGTAGGCATCTGAAAGACACCACAAAAGTTGTTCTACCAGCTTTCTGGGCTGAGATGGGGAACCGCTGATTTTTGGAGTCGGCCGGTGACAAAATGTTTCACAGACACCCCATGCACAACTCCACCGGGGAAGGTGCCAGACAGGAGTTCTCCTGGTAGTTTTTACACTACCTTGGTAGGCATCTGAAAGACACCACAAAAGTTGTTCTACCTGCTTTCTGGGCTGAGATGGGGAACCGCTGAATTTTGGACTCGGCTGGTGACAAAATGTTCCAAACACACCCCCTGCACAACTCCACCGGGGAAGGTGCCAGACAGGAGTTCTCCTGGTAGTTTTTACACTACCTTGGTAGGCATCTGAAAGACACCACAAAAGTTGTTCTACCTGCTTTCTGGGCTGAGATGGGGAACCGCTGAATTTTGGACTCGGCCGGTGACAAAATGTTCCAAACACACCCCATGCACAACTCCACCGGGGAAGGTGCCAGGAACGAATTCTGTTGGTAGTTTTTACACTACCTTGGTAGGCAGCTGAAAGGCACAAGAAAAGTTGTTCTACCTGCTTTGTGGGCTGAGATGGGGAACCGCTGAATTTTGGACTCGGCCGGTGACAAAATGTTCCAAACACACCCCATGCACAACTCCACCGGGGAAGGTGCCAGACAGGTGTTCTCCTGGTAGTTTTTACACTACCTTGGTAGGCATCTGAAAGGCACCACAAAAGTTGTTCTACCTGCTTTCTGGGCTGAGATGGGGAACCGCTGAATTTTGGAGTCGGCTGGTGGCAAAATGTTCCAAACACACCCCATGCACAACTCCACCGGGGAAGGTGCCAGACAGGAGTTCTCCTGGTAGTTTTTACACTACCTTGGTAGGCAGCTGAAAGGCACCACAAAAGTTGTTCTACCTGCTTTCTGGGCTGAGATGGGGAACCGCTGAATTTTGGACTCGGCCGGTGACAAAATGTTCCAAACACACCCCATGCACAACTCCACCGGGGAAGGTGCCAGACAGGAGTTCTCTTAGTAGTTTTTACACTACCTTGGTAGGCATCTGAAAGACACCACAAAAGTTGTTCTACCTGCTTTCTGGGCTGAGATGGGGAACAGCTGAATTTTGGACTCGGCTGGTGATAAAATGTTCCAAACACACCCCCTGCACAACTCCACCGGGGAAGGTGCCAGACAGGAGTTCTCCTGGTAGTTTTTACATTGCTCCGGTAGGCATCTGAAAGACACCACAAAAGTTGTTCTACCTGCTTTCTGGGCTGAGATGGGGAACCGCTGATTTTTGGAGTCGGCCGGTGACAAAATGTTTCACAGACACCCCATGCACAACTCCACCGGGGAAGGTGCCAGACAGGAGTTCTCCTGGTGGTTTTTACACTACCTTGGTAGGCATCTGAAAGACACCACAAAAGTTGTTCTACCTGCTTTCTGGGCTGAGATGGGGAACAGCTGAATTTTGGACTCGGCCGGTGACAAAATGTTCCAAACACACCCCATGCACAACTCCACCGGGGAAGGTGCCAGACAGGAGTTCTCTTAGTAGTTTTTACACTACCTTGGTAGGCATCTGAATGACACCACAAAAGTTGTTCTACCAGCTTTCTGGGCTGAGATGGGGAACCGCTGATTTTTGGAGTCGGCCGGTGACAAAATGTTTCACAGACACCCCATGCACAACTCCACCGGGGAAGGTGCCAGACAGGAGTTCTCCTGGTAGTTTTTACACTACCTTGGTAGGCATCTGAAAGACACCACAAAAGTTGTTCTACCTGCTTTCTGGGCTGAGATGGGGAACCGCTGAATTTTGGACTCGGCTGGTGACAAAATGTTCCAAACACACCCCCTGCACAACTCCACCGGGGAAGGTGCCAGACAGGAGTTCTCCTGGTAGTTTTTACACTACCTTGGTAGGCATCTGAAAGACACCACAAAAGTTGTTCTACCTGCTTTCTGGGCTGAGATGGGGAACCGCTGAATTTTGGACTCGGCCGGTGACAAAATGTTCCAAACACACCCCATGCACAACTCCACCGGGGAAGGTGCCAGGAACGAATTCTGTTGGTAGTTTTTACACTACCTTGGTAGGCAGCTGAAAGGCACAAGAAAAGTTGTTCTACCTGCTTTGTGGGCTGAGATGGGGAACCGCTGAATTTTGGACTCGGCCGGTGACAAAATGTTCCAAACACACCCCCTGCACAACTCCACCGGGGAAGGTGCCAGACAGGAGTTCTCCTGGTAGTTTTTACACTACCTTGGTAGGCATCTGAAAGACACCACAAAAGTTGTTCTACCTGCTTTCTGGGCTGAGATGGGGAAACGCTGAATTTTGGACTCGGCTGGTGACAAAATGTTCCAAACACACCCCATGCACAACTCCACCGGGGAAGGTGCCAGACAGGAGTTCTCTTAGTAGTTTTTACACTACCTTGGTAGGCAGCTGAAAGGCACCACAAAAGTTGTTCTACCTGCTTTCTGGGCTGAGATGGGGAACCGCTGAATTTTGGACTCGGCTGGTGACAAAATGTTCCAAACACACCCCCTGCACAACTCCACCGGGGAAGGTGCCAGACAGGAGTTCTCCTGGTAGTTTTTACATTGCTCCGGTAGGCATCTGAAAGACACCACAAAAGTTGTTCTACCTGCTTTCTGGGCTGAGATGGGGAACCGCTGAATTTTGGACTCGGCCGGTGACAAAATGTTCCACAGACACCCCATGCACAACTCCACCGGGGAAGGTGCCAGGAACGAATTCTGTTGGTAGTTTTTACACTACCTTGGTAGGCAGCTGAAAGGCACCACAAAAGTTGTTCTACCTGCTTTCTGGGCTGAGATGGGGAACCGCTGAATTTTGGAGTCGGCTTGTGACAAAATGTTCCAAACACACCCCCTGCACAACTCCACCGGGGAAGGTGCCAGACAGGAGTTCTCCTGGTAGTTTTTACACTACCTTGGTAGGCATCTGAAAGACACCACAAATGTTGTTCTTCCTGCTTTCTGGGCTGAGATGGGGAACCGCTGAATTTTGGACTCGGCCGGTGACAAAATGTTCCAAACACACCCCATGCACAACTCCACCGGGGAAGGTGCCAGACAGGAGTTCTCTTAGTAGTTTTTACACTACCTTGGTAGGCATCTGAAAGACACCACAAAAGTTGTTCTACCTGCTTTCTGGGCTGAGATGGGGAACCGCTGAATTTTGGACTCGGCTGGTGACAAAATGTTCCAAACACACCCCCTGCACAACTCCACCGGGGAAGGTGCCAGACAGGAGTTCTCCTGGTAGTTTTTACATTGCTCCGGTAGGCATCTGAAAGACACCACAAAAGTTGTTCTACCTGCTTTCTGGGCTGAGATGGGGAACCGCTGAATTTTGGACTCGGCCGGTGACAAAATGTTCCACAGACACCCCATGCACAACTCCACCGGGGAAGGTGCCAGGAACGAATTCGCTTGGTAGTTTTTACACTACCTTGGTAGGCAGCTGAAAGGCACAAGAAAAGTTGTTCTACCTGCTTTGTGGGCTGAGATGGGGAACCGCTGAATTTTGGACTCGGCCGGTGACAAAATGTTCCAAACACACCCCATGCACAACTCCACCGGGGAAGGTGCCAGACAGGAGTTCTCTTAGTAGTTTTTACACTACCTTGGTAGGCATCTGAAAGGCACCACAAAAGTTGTTCTACCTGCTTTCTGGGCTGAGATGGGGAACCGCTGAATTTTGGACTCGGCTGGTGACAAAATGTTCCAAACACACCCCCTGCACAACTCCACCGGGGAAGGTGCCAGACAGGAGTTCTCCTGGTAGTTTTTACACTACCTTGGTAGGCATCTGAAAGACACCACAAAAGTTGTTCTACCTGCTTTCTGGGCTGAGATGGGGAACCGCTGAATTTTGGACTCGGCCGGTGACAAAATGTTCCAAACACACCCCATGCACAACTCCACCGGGGAAGGTGCCAGACAGGAGTTCTCTTAGTAGTTTTTACACTACCTTGGTAGGCATCTGAAAGACACCACAAAAGTTGTTCTACCTGCTTTCTGGGCTGAGATGGGGAACAGCTGAATTTTGGACTCGGCCGGTGACAAAATGTTCCAAACACACCCCATGCACAACTCCACCGGGGAAGGTGCCAGACAGGAGTTCTCTTAGTAGTTTTTACACTACCTTGGTAGGCATCTGAATGACACCACAAAAGTTGTTCTACCAGCTTTCTGGGCTGAGATGGGGAACCGCTGATTTTTGGAGTCGGCCGGTGACAAAATGTTTCACAGACACCCCATGCACAACTCCACCGGGGAAGGTGCCAGACAGGAGTTCTCCTGGTAGTTTTTACACTACCTTGGTAGGCATCTGAAAGACACCACAAAAGTTGTTCTACCTGCTTTCTGGGCTGAGACGGGGAACCGCTGAATTTTGGACTCGGCTGGTGACAAAATGTTCCAAACACACCCCCTGCACAACTCCACCGGGGAAGGTGCCAGACAGGAGTTCTCCTGGTAGTTTTTACACTACCTTGGTAGGCATCTGAAAGACACCACAAAAGTTGTTCTACCTGCTTTGTGGGCTGAGATGGGGAACCGCTGAATTTTGGACTCGGCCGGTGACAAAATGTTCCAAACACACCCCCTGCACAACTCCACCGGGGAAGGTGCCAGGAACGAATTCTGTTGGTAGTTTTTACACTACCTTGGTAGGCAGCTGAAAGGCACAAGAAAAGTTGTTCTACCTGCTTTGTGGGCTGAGATGGGGAACCGCTGAATTTTGGACTCGGCCGGTGACAAAATGTTCCAAACACACCCCCTGCACAACTCCACCGGGGAAGGTGCCAGACAGGAGTTCTCCTGGTAGTTTTTACACTACCTTGGTAGGCATCTGAAAGACACCACAAAAGTTGTTCTACCTGCTTTCTGGGCTGAGATGGGGAAACGCTGAATTTTGGACTCGGCTGGTGACAAAATGTTCCAAACACACCCCATGCACAACTCCACCGGGGAAGGTGCCAGACAGGAGTTCTCCTGGTAGTTTTTACACTACCTTGGTAGGCATCTGAAAGACACCACAAAAGTTGTTCTACCTGCTTTCTGGGCTGAGATGGGGAACCGCTGAATTTTGGACTCGGCCGGTGACAAAATGTTCCAAACACACCCCCTGCACAACTCCACCGGGGAAGGTGCCAGGAACGAATTCTGTTGGTAGTTTTTACACTACCTTGGTAGGCAGCTGAAAGGCACCACAAAAGTTGTTCTACCTGCTTTCTGGGCTGAGATGGGGAACCGCTGAATTTTGGACTCGGCCGGTGACAAAATGTTCCAAACACACCCCATGCACAACTCCACCGGGGAAGGTGCCAGACAGGAGTTCTCCTGGTAGTTTTTACACTACCTTGGTAGGCATCTGAAAGACACCACAAAAGTTGTTCTACCTGCTTTCTGGGCTGAGATGGGGAAACGCTGAATTTTGGACTCGGCCGGTGACAAAATGTTCCAAACACACCCCATGCACAACTCCACCGGGGAAGGTGCCAGACAGGAGTTCTCTTGGTAGTTTTTACACTACCTTGGTAGGCAGCTGAAAGGCACCACAAAAGTTGTTCTACCTGCTTTCTGGGCTGAGATGGGGAAACGCTGAATTTTGGACTCGGCTGGTGACAAAATGTTCCAAACACACCCCCTGCACAACTCCACCGGGGAAGGTGCCAGACAGGAGTTCTCCTGGTAGTTTTTACACTACCTTGGTAGGCATCTGAAAGACACCACAAAAGTTGTTCTACCTGCTTTCTGGGCTGAGATGGGGAACCGCTGAATTTTGGACTCGGCTGGTGACAAAATGTTCCAAACACACCCCCTGCACAACTCCACCGGGGAAGGTGCCAGACAGGAGTTCTCCTGGTAGTTTTTACATTGCTCCGGTAGGCATCTGAAAGACACCACAAAAGTTGTTCTACCTGCTTTCTGGGCTGAGATGGGGAACCGCTGAATTTTGGACTCGGCTGGTGACAAAATGTTCCACAGACACCCCATGCACAACTCCACCGGGGAAGGTGCCAGGAACGAATTCTCTTGGTAGTTTTTACACTACCTTGGTAGGCAGCTGAAAGGCACAAGAAAAGTTGTTCTACCTGCTTTGTGGGCTGAGATGGGGAACCGCTGAATTTTGGACTCGGCCGGTGACAAAATGTTCCAAACACACCCCATGCACAACTCCACCGGGGAAGGTGCCAGGAACGAATTCTGTTGGTAGTTTTTACACTAACTTGGTAGGCAGCTGAAAGGCACCACAAAAGTTGTTCTACCTGCTTTCTGGGCTGAGATGGGGAAACGCTGAATTTTGGAGTCGGCTGGTGACAAAATGTTCCAAACACACCCCATGCACAACTCCACCGGGGAAGGTGCCAGACAGGAGTTCTCTTGGTAGTTTTTACACTACCTTGGTAGGCAGCTGAAAGGCACCACAAAAGTTGTTCTACCTGCTTTCTGGGCTGAGATGGGGAACCGCTGAATTTTGGAGTCGGCTGGTGGCAAAATGTTCCAAACACACCCCCTGCACAACTCCACCGGGGAAGGTGCCAGACAGGAGTTCTCCTGGTAGTTTTTACATTGCTCCGGTAGGCATCTGAAAGACACCACAAAAGTTGTTCTACCTGCTTTCTGGGCTGAGATGGGGAATCGCTGAATTTTGGAGTCGGCCGGTGACAAAATGTTTCACAGACACCCCATGCACAACTCCACCGGGGAAGGTGCCAGACAGGAGTTCTCCTGGTGGTTTTTACACTACCTTGGTAGGCATTTGAAAGGCACCACAAAAGTTGTTCTTCCTGCTTTCTGGGCTGAGATGGGGAACCGCTGAATTTTGGAGTCGGCCGGTGACAAAATGTTCCACAGACACCCCATGCACAACTCCACCGGGGAAGGAGCCAGGAACGAATTCTGTTGGTAGTTTTTTACACTACCTTGGTAGGCAGCTGAAAGGCACAAGAAAAGTTGTTGTACCTGCTTTGTGGGCTGAGATGGGGAACCGCTGAATTTTGGAGTCGGCCGTTGACAAAATGTTCCAAACACACCCCATGCACAACTCCACCGGGGAAGGTGCCAGACAGGAGTTCTCTTGGTAGTTTTTACACTACCTTGGTAGGCATCTGAAAGGCACCAAAAAAGTTGTTCTACCTGCTTTCTGGGCTGAGATGGGGAACCGCTGAATTTTGGAGTTGGCCGGTGACAAAATGTTCCAAACACACCCCATGCACAACTCCACCACGGAAGGTGCCAGACAGGAGTTCTCCTGGTAGTTTTTACACTACCTTGGTAGGCATCTGAAAGACACCACAAAAGTTGTTCTACCTGCTTTCTGGGCTGAGATGGGGAATCGCTGAATTTTGGAGTCGGCCGGTGACAAAATGTTCCAAACACACCCCATGCACAACTCCACCGGGGAAGGTGCCAGACAGGAGTTCTCCTGGTAGTTTTTACACTACCTTGGTAGGCATCTGAAAGACACCACAAAAGTTGTTCTACCTGCTTTCTGGGCTGAGATGGGGAACCGCTGAATTTTGGACTCGGCCGGTGACAAAATGTTCCAAACACACCCCATGCACAACTCCACCGGGGAAGGTGCCAGACAGGAGTTCTCTTGGTAGTTTTTACACTACCTTGGTAGGCATCTAAAAGACACCACAAAAGTTGTTGTACCTGCTTTCTGGGCTTAGATGGGGGAAACGCTGAATTTTGGACTCGGCTGGTGACAAAATGTTCCAAACACACCCCATGCACAACTCCACCGGGGAAGGTGCCAGACAGGAGTTCTCCTGGTAGTTTTTACATTGCTCCGGTAGGCATCTGAAAGACACCACAAAAGTTGTTCTACCTGCTTTCTGGGCTGAGATGGGGAAACGCTGAATTTTGGAGTCGGCCGTTGACAAAATGTTCCAAACACACCCCATGCACAACTCCACCGGGGAAGGTGCCAGACAGGAGTTCTCTTGGTAGTTTTTACACTACCTTGGTAGGCATCTGAAAGGCACCACAAAAGTTGTTCTACCTGCTTTCTGGGCTGAGATGGGGAACCGCTGAATTTTGGACTCGGCCGGTGACAAAATGTTCCAAACACACCCCATGCACAACTCCACCGGGGAAGGTGCCAGACAGGAGTTCTCCTGGTAGTTTTTACACTACCTTGGTAGGCATCTGAAAGACACCACAAAAGTTGTTCTACCTGCTTTCTGGGCTGAGATGGGGAACCGCTGAATTTTGGACTCGGCCGGTGACAAAATGTTCCAAACACACCCCATGCACAACTCCACCGGGGAAGGTGCCAGACAGGAGTTCTCTTGGTAGTTTTTACACTACCTTGGTAGGCATCTAAAAGACACCACAAAAGTTGTTTGTACCTGCTTTCTGGGCTGAGATGGGGAAACGCTGAATTTTGGACTCGGCTGGTGACAAAATGTTCCAAACACACCCCATGCACAACTCCACCGGGGAAGGTGCCAGACAGGAGTTCTCCTGGTAGTTTTTACATTGCTCCGGTAGGCATCTGAAAGACACCACAAAAGTTGTTCTACCTGCTTTCTGGGCTGAGATGGGGAAACGCTGAATTTTGGACTCGGCTGGTGACAAAATGTTCCAAACACACCCCATGCACAACTCCACCGGGGAAGGTGCCAGACAGGAGTTCTCTTGGTAGTTTTTACACTACCTTGGTAGGCATCTGAAAGACACCACAAAAGTTGTTGTACCTGCTTTGTGGGCTGAGATGGGGAACCGCTGAATTTTGGACTCGGCTGGTGACAAAATGTTCCAAACACACCCCATGCACAACTCCACCGGGGAAGGAGCCAGGAACGAATTCTGTTGGTAGTTTTTACACTACCTTGGTAGGCATCTGAAAGACACCACAAAAGTTGTTCTACCTGCTTTCTGGGCTGAGATGGGGAAACGCTGAATTTTGGACTCGGCCGGTGACAAAATGTTCCAAACACACCCCATGCACAACTCCACCGGGGAAGGTGCCAGACAGGAGTTCTCTTGGTAGTTTTTACACTACCTTGGTAGGCAGCTGAAAGGCACCACAAAAGTTGTTCTACCTGCTTTCTGGGCTGAGATGGGGAAACGCTGAATTTTGGACTCGGCTGGTGACAAAATGTTCCAAACACACCCCATGCACAACTCCACCGGGGAAGGTGCCAGACAGGAGTTCTCCTGGTAGTTTTTACATTGCTCCGGTAGGCATCTGAAAGACACCACAAAAGTTGTTCTACCTGCTTTCTGGGCTGAGATGGGGAAACGCTGAATTTTGGAGTCGGCCGGTGACAAAATGTTCCAAACACACCCCATGCACAACTCCACCGGGGAAGGTGCCAGACAGGAGTTCTCTTGGTAGTTTTTACACTACCTTGGTAGGCATCTGAAAGACACCACAAAAGTTGTTCTACCTGCTTTCTGGGCTGAGATGGGGAACCACTGAATTTTGGACTCGGCTGGTGACAAAATGTTCCAAACACACCCCATGCACAACTCCACCGGGGAAGGAGCCAGGAACGAATTCTGTTGGTAGTTTTTACACTACCTTGGTAGGCAGCTGAAAGGCACAAGAAAAGTTGTTGTACCTGCTTTGTGGGCTGAGATGGGGAACCGCTGAATTTTGGAGTCGGCCGTTGACAAAATGTTCCAAACACACCCCATGCACAACTCCACCACGGAAGGTGCCAGACAGGAGTTCTCCTGGTAGTTTTTACACTACCTTGGTAGGCATCTGAAAGACACCACAAAAGTTGTTCTACCTGCTTTCTGGGCTGAGATGGGGAACAGCTGAATTTTGGACTCGGCTGGTGATAAAATGTTCCAAACACACCCCCTGCACAACTCCACCGGGGAAGGTGCCAGACAGGAGTTCTCCTGGTAGTTTTTACATTGCTCCGGTAGGCATCTGAAAGACACCACAAAAGTTGTTCTACCTGCTTTCTGGGCTGAGATGGGGAACCGCTGATTTTTGGAGTCGGCCGGTGACAAAATGTTTCACAGACACCGCATGCACAACTCCACCGGGGAAGGTGCCAGACAGGAGTTCTCCTGGTGGTTTTTACACTACCTTGGTAGGCATTTGAAAGGCACCACAAAAGTTGTTCTACCTGCTTTCTGGGCTGAGATGGGGAAACGCTGAATTTTGGAGTCGGCTGGTGGCAAAATGTTCCAAACACACCCCCTGCACAACTCCACCGGGGAAGGTGCCAGACAGGAGTTCTCCTGGTAGTTTTTACATTGATCCGGTAGGCAGCTGAAAGGCACCACAAAAGATGTTCTACCTGCTTTCTGGGCTGAGATGGGGAACCGCTGAATTTTGGACTCGGCTGGTGATAAAGTGTTCCAAACACACCCCATGCACAACTCCACCGGGGAAGGTGCCAGACAGGAGTTCTCCTGGTAGTTTTTACACTACCTTGGTAGGCATCTGAAAGACACCACAAAAGTTGTTCTACCTGCTTTCTGGGCTGAGATGGGGAATCGCTGAATTTTGGACTCGGCCGGTGACAAAATGTTCCAAACACACCCCATGCACAACTCCACCGGGGAAGGTGCCAGACAGGAGTTCTCTTAGTAGTTTTTACACTACCTTGGTAGGCATCTGAAAGACACCACAAAAGTTGTTCTACCTGCTTTCTGGGCTGAGATGGGGAACAGCTGAATTTTGGACTCGGCTTGTGAAAAATGTTCCAAACACACCCCCTGCACAACTCCACCGGGGAAGGTGCCAGACAGGAGTTCTCCTGGTAGTTTTTACATTGCTCCGGTAGGCATCTGAAAGACACCACAAAAGTTGTTCTACCTGCTTTCTGGGCTGAGATGGGGAACCGCTGATTTTTGGAGTCGGCCGGTGACAAAATGTTTCACAGACACCCCATGCACAACTCCACCGGGGAAGGTGCCAGACAGGAGTTCTCCTGGTGGTTTTTACACTACCTTGGTAGGCATCTGAAAGACACCACAAAAGTTGTTCTACCTGCTTTCTGGGCTGAGATGGGGAACAGCTGAATTTTGGACTCGGCTGGTGATAAAATGTTCCAAACACACCCCCTGCACAACTCCACCGGGGAAGGTGCCAGACAGGAGTTCTCCTGGTAGTTTTTACACTACCTTGGTAGGCATCTGAAAGACACCACAAAAGTTGTTCTACCTGCTTTCTGGGCTGAGATGGGGAACCGCTGATTTTTGGAGTCGGCCGGTGACAAAATGTTCCAAACACACCCCCTGCACAACTCCACCGGGGAAGGTGCCAGACAGGAGTTCTCTTAGTAGTTTTTACATTGCTCCGGTAGGCATCTGAAAGGCACCACAAAAGTTGTTCTACCTGCTTTCTGGGCTGAGATGGGGAACAGCTGAATTTTGGACTCGGCCGGTGACAAAATGTTCCAAACACACCCCATGCACAACTCCACCGGGGAAGGTGCCAGACAGGAGTTCTCTTAGTAGTTTTTACACTACCTTGGTAGGCATCTGAAAGACACCACAAAAGTTGTTCTACCAACATTTCTGGGCTGAGATGGGGAACCGCTGATTTTTGGAGTCGGCCGGTGACAAAATGTTTCACAGACACCCCCTGCACAACTCCACCGGGGAAGGTGCCAGACAGGAGTTCTCCTGGTAGTTTTTACATTGCTCCGGTAGGCATCTGAAAGACACCACAAAAGTTGTTCTACCTGCTTTCTGGGCTGAGATGGGGAACCGCTGAATTTTGGACTCGGCCGGTGACAAAATGTTCCACAGACACCCCATGCACAACTCCACCGGGGAAGGTGCCAGGAACGAATTCTCTTGGTAGTTTTTACACTACCTTGGTAGGCAGCTGAAAGGCACCACAAAAGTTGTTCTACCTGCTTTCTGGGCTGAGATGGGGAACCGCTGAATTTTGGAGTCGGCTGGCGGCAAAATGTTCCAAACACACCCCCTGCACAACTCCACCGGGGAAGGTGCCAGACAGGAGTTCTCCTGGTAGTTTTTACACTACCTTGGTAGGCATCTGAAAGACACCACAAAAGTTGTTCTACCTGCTTTCTGGGCTGAGATGGGGAACCGCTGAATTTTGGAGTCGGCCGGTGACAAAATGTTCCAAACACACCCCCTGCACAACTCCACCGGGGAAGGTGCCAGACAGGAGTTCTCCTGGTAGTTTTTACACTACCTTGGTAGGCATCTGAAAGACACCACAAAAGTTGTTCTACCTGCTTTCTGGGCTGAGATGGGGAACCGCTGAATTTTGGACTCGGCCGGTGACAAAATGTTCCAAACACACCCCATGCACAACTCCACCACGGAAGGTGCCAGACAGGAGTTCTCCTGGTAGTTTTTACATTGCTCCGGTAGGCATCTGAAAGACACCACAAAAGTTGTTCTACCTGCTTTCTGGGCTGAGATGGGGAATCGCTGAATTTTGGAGTCGGCTGGTGACAAAATGTTCCAAACACACCCCCTGCACAACTCCACCGGGGAAGGTGCCAGACAGGAGTTCTCCTGGTAGTTTTTACACTACCTTGGTAGGCAGCTGAAAGGCACTACAAAAGTTGTTCTACCTGCTTTCTGGGCTGAGATAGGGAAACGCTGAATTTTGGACTCGGCTGGTGACAAAATGTTCCACAGACACCCCATGCACAACTCCACCGGGGAAGGTGCCAGACAGGAGTTCTCCTGGTAGTTTTTACACTACCTTGGTAGGCATCTGAAAGACACCACAAAAGTTGTTCTACCTGCTTTCTGGGCTGAGATGGGGAAACGCTGAATTTTGGAGTCGGCTGGTGACAAAATGTTCCAAACACACCCCATGCACAACTCCACCGGGGAAGGTGCCAGACAGGAGTTCTCCTGGTAGTTTTTACACTACCTTGGTAGGCATCTGAAAGACACCACAAAAGTTGTTCTACCTGCTTTCTGGGCTGAGATGGGGAACCGCTGATTTTTGGAGTCGGCCGGTGACAAAATGTTTCACAGACACCCCATGCACAACTCCACCGGGGAAGGTGCCAGACAGGAGTTCTCCTGGTGGTTTTTACACTACCTTGGTAGGCATCTGAAAGACACCACAAAAGTTGTTCTACCTGCTTTCTGGGCTGAGATGGGGAACAGCTGAATTTTGGACTCGGCCGGTGACAAAATGTTCCAAACACACCCCATGCACAACTCCACCGGGGAAGGTGCCAGACAGGAGTTCTCTTAGTAGTTTTTACACTACCTTGGTAGGCATCTGAAAGACACCACAAAAGTTGTTCTACCAACATTTCTGGGCTGAGATGGGGAACCGCTGATTTTTGGAGTCGGCCGGTGACAAAATGTTTCACAGACACCCCCTGCACAACTCCACCGGGGAACGTGCCAGACAGGAGTTCTCCTGGTAGTTTTTACATTGCTCCGGTAGGCATCTGAAAGACACCACAAAAGTTGTTCTACCTGCTTTCTGGGCTGAGATGGGGAACCGCTGAATTTTGGACTCGGCCGGTGACAAAATGTTCCACAGACACCCCATGCACAACTCCACCGGGGAAGGTGCCAGGAACGAATTCTCTTGGTAGTTTTTACACTACCTTGGTAGGCAGCTGAAAGGCACCACAAAAGTTGTTCTACCTGCTTTCTGGGCTGAGATGGGGAACCGCTGAATTTTGGAGTCGGCTGGTGGCAAAATGTTCCAAACACACCCCATGCACAACTCCACCGGGGAAGGTGCCAGACAGGAGTTCTCCTGGTAGTTTTTACACTACCTTGGTAGGCATCTGAAAGACACCACAAAAGTTGTTCTACCTGCTTTCTGGGCTGAGATGGGGAAACGCTGAATTTTGGAGTCGGCCGGTGACAAAATGTTCCAAACACACCCCATGCACAACTCCACCGGGGAAGGTGCCAGACAGGAGTTCTCCTGGTAGTTTTTACACTACCTTGGTAGGCATCTGAAAGACACCACAAAAGTTGTTCTACCTGCTTTCTGGGCTGAGATGGGGAACCGCTGAATTTTGGACTCGGCCGGTGACAAAATGTTCCAAACACACCCCATGCACAACTCCACCACGGAAGGTGCCAGACAGGAGTTCTCCTGGTAGTTTTTACATTGCTCCGGTAGGCATCTGAAAGACACCACAAAAGTTGTTCTACCTGCTTTCTGGGCTGAGATGGGGAATCGCTGAATTTTGGAGTCGGCTGGTGACAAAATGTTCCAAACACACCCCCTGCACAACTCCACCGGGGAAGGTGCCAGACAGGAGTTCTCCTGGTAGTTTTTACACTACCTTGGTAGGCAGCTGAAAGGCACTACAAAAGTTGTTCTACCTGCTTTCTGGGCTGAGATGGGGAAACGCTGAATTTTGGACTCGGCTGGTGACAAAATGTTCCACAGACACCCCATGCACAACTCCACCGGGGAAGGTGCCAGACAGGAGTTCTCTTAGTAGTTTTTACACTACCTTGGTAGGCATCTGAAAGACACCACAAAAGTTGTTCTACCTGCTTTCTGGGCTGAGATGGGGAAACGCTGAATTTTGGAGTCGGCTGGTGACAAAATGTTCCAAACACACCCCATGCACAACTCCACCGGGGAAGGTGCCAGACAGGAGTTCTCCTGGTAGTTTTTACACTACCTTGGTAGGCATCTGAAAGACACCACAAAAGTTGTTCTACCTGCTTTCTGGGCTGAGATGGGGAAACGCTGAATTTTGGACTCGGCTGGTGACAAAATGTTCCAAACACACCCCATGCACAACTCCACCGGGGAAGGTGCCAGACAGGAGTTCTCCTGGTAGTTTTTACACTACCTTGGTAGGCATCTGAAAGACACCACAAAAGTTGTTCTACCTGCTTTCTGGGCTGAGATGGGGAACCGCTGAATTTTGGACTCGGCCGGTGACAAAATGTTCCAAACACACCCCATGCACAACTCCACCGGGGAAGGTGCCAGACAGGAGTTCTCCTGGTAGTTTTTACACTACCTTGGTAGGCATCTGAAAGACACCACAAAAGTTGTTCTACCTGCTTTCTGGGCTGAGATGGGGAACAGCTGAATTTTGGACTCGGCTGGTGATAAAATGTTCCAAACACACCCCCTGCACAACTCCACCGGGGAAGGTGCCAGACAGGAGTTCTCCTGGTAGTTTTTACACTACCTTGGTAGGCATCTGAAAGACACCACAAAAGTTGTTCTACCTGCTTTCTGGGCTGAGATGGGGAACCGCTGATTTTTGGAGTCGGCCGGTGACAAAATGTTTCACAGACACCCCATGCACAACTCCACCGGGGAAGGTGCCAGACAGGAGTTCTCCTGGTGGTTTTTACACTACCTTGGTAGGCATCTGAAAGACACCACAAAAGTTGTTCTACCTGCTTTCTGGGCTGAGATGGGGAACAGCTGAATTTTGGACTCGGCCGGTGACAAAATGTTCCAAACACACCCCATGCACAACTCCACCGGGGAAGGTGCCAGACAGGAGTTCTCTTAGTAGTTTTTACACTACCTTGGTAGGCATCTGAAAGACACCACAAAAGTTGTTCTACCAACATTTCTGGGCTGAGATGGGGAACCGCTGATTTTTGGAGTCGGCCGGTGACAAAATGTTTCACAGACACCCCCTGCACAACTCCACCGGGGAAGGTGCCAGACAGGAGTTCTCCTGGTAGTTTTTACATTGCTCCGGTAGGCATCTGAAAGACACCACAAAAGTTGTTCTACCTGCTTTCTGGGCTGAGATGGGGAACCGCTGAATTTTGGACTCGGCCGGTGACAAAATGTTCCACAGACACCCCATGCACAACTCCACCGGGGAAGGTGCCAGGAACGAATTCTCTTGGTAGTTTTTACACTACATTGGTAGGCAGCTGAAAGGCACCACAAAAGTTGTTCTACCTGCTTTCTGGGCTGAGATGGGGAACCGCTGAATTTTGGAGTCGGCTGGTGGCAAAATGTTCCAAACACACCCCATGCACAACTCCACCGGGGAAGGTGCCAGACAGGAGTTCTCCTGGTAGTTTTTACACTACCTTGGTAGGCATCTGAAAGACACCACAAAAGTTGTTCTACCTGCTTTCTGGGCTGAGATGGGGAACCGCTGAATTTTGGACTCGGCCGGTGACAAAGTGTTCCAAACACACCCCATGCACAACTCCACCACGGAAGGTGCCAGACAGGAGTTCTCCTGGTAGTTTTTACATTGCTCCGGTAGGCATCTGAAAGACACCACAAAAGTTGTTCTACCTGCTTTCTGGGCTGAGATGGGGAATCGCTGAATTTTGGAGTCGGCTGGTGACAAAATGTTCCAAACACACCCCCTGCACAACTCCACCGGGGAAGGTGCCAGACAGGAGTTCTCCTGGTAGTTTTTACACTACCTTGGTAGGCAGCTGAAAGGCACTACAAAAGTTGTTCTACCTGCTTTCTGGGCTGAGATGGGGAAACGCTGAATTTTGGACTCGGCTGGTGACAAAATGTTCCACAGACACCCCATGCACAACTCCACCGGGGAAGGTGCCAGACAGGAGTTCTCTTAGTAGTTTTTACACTACCTTGGTAGGCATCTGAAAGACACCACAAAAGTTGTTCTACCTGCTTTCTGGGCTGAGATGGGGAACCGCTGAATTTTGGAGTCGGCTGGCGGCAAAATGTTCCAAACACACCCCCTGCACAACTCCACCGGGGAAGGTGCCAGACAGGAGTTCTCCTGGTAGTTTTTACACTACCTTGGTAGGCATCTGAAAGACACCACAAAAGTTGTTCTACCTGCTTTCTGGGCTGAGATGGGGAACCGCTGAATTTTGGAGTCGGCCGGTGACAAAATGTTCCAAACACACCCCCTGCACAACTCCACCGGGGAAGGTGCCAGACAGGAGTTCTCCTGGTAGTTTTTACACTACCTTGGTAGGCATCTGAAAGACACCACAAAAGTTGTTCTACCTGCTTTCTGGGCTGAGATGGGGAACCGCTGAATTTTGGACTCGGCCGGTGACAAAATGTTCCAAACACACCCCATGCACAACTCCACCACGGAAGGTGCCAGACAGGAGTTCTCCTGGTAGTTTTTACATTGCTCCGGTAGGCATCTGAAAGACACCACAAAAGTTGTTCTACCTGCTTTCTGGGCTGAGATGGGGAATCGCTGAATTTTGGAGTCGGCTGGTGACAAAATGTTCCAAACACACCCCCTGCACAACTCCACCGGGGAAGGTGCCAGACAGGAGTTCTCCTGGTAGTTTTTACACTACCTTGGTAGGCAGCTGAAAGGCACTACAAAAGTTGTTCTACCTGCTTTCTGGGCTGAGATAGGGAAACGCTGAATTTTGGACTCGGCTGGTGACAAAATGTTCCACAGACACCCCATGCACAACTCCACCGGGGAAGGTGCCAGACAGGAGTTCTCCTGGTAGTTTTTACACTACCTTGGTAGGCATCTGAAAGACACCACAAAAGTTGTTCTACCTGCTTTCTGGGCTGAGATGGGGAAACGCTGAATTTTGGAGTCGGCTGGTGACAAAATGTTCCAAACACACCCCATGCACAACTCCACCGGGGAAGGTGCCAGACAGGAGTTCTCCTGGTAGTTTTTACACTACCTTGGTAGGCATCTGAAAGACACCACAAAAGTTGTTCTACCTGCTTTCTGGGCTGAGATGGGGAACCGCTGATTTTTGGAGTCGGCCGGTGACAAAATGTTTCACAGACACCCCATGCACAACTCCACCGGGGAAGGTGCCAGACAGGAGTTCTCCTGGTGGTTTTTACACTACCTTGGTAGGCATCTGAAAGACACCACAAAAGTTGTTCTACCTGCTTTCTGGGCTGAGATGGGGAACAGCTGAATTTTGGACTCGGCCGGTGACAAAATGTTCCAAACACACCCCATGCACAACTCCACCGGGGAAGGTGCCAGACAGGAGTTCTCTTAGTAGTTTTTACACTACCTTGGTAGGCATCTGAAAGACACCACAAAAGTTGTTCTACCAACATTTCTGGGCTGAGATGGGGAACCGCTGATTTTTGGAGTCGGCCGGTGACAAAATGTTTCACAGACACCCCCTGCACAACTCCACCGGGGAACGTGCCAGACAGGAGTTCTCCTGGTAGTTTTTACATTGCTCCGGTAGGCATCTGAAAGACACCACAAAAGTTGTTCTACCTGCTTTCTGGGCTGAGATGGGGAACCGCTGAATTTTGGACTCGGCCGGTGACAAAATGTTCCACAGACACCCCATGCACAACTCCACCGGGGAAGGTGCCAGGAACGAATTCTCTTGGTAGTTTTTACACTACCTTGGTAGGCAGCTGAAAGGCACCACAAAAGTTGTTCTACCTGCTTTCTGGGCTGAGATGGGGAACCGCTGAATTTTGGAGTCGGCTGGTGGCAAAATGTTCCAAACACACCCCATGCACAACTCCACCGGGGAAGGTGCCAGACAGGAGTTCTCCTGGTAGTTTTTACACTACCTTGGTAGGCATCTGAAAGACACCACAAAAGTTGTTCTACCTGCTTTCTGGGCTGAGATGGGGAAACGCTGAATTTTGGAGTCGGCCGGTGACAAAATGTTCCAAACACACCCCATGCACAACTCCACCGGGGAAGGTGCCAGACAGGAGTTCTCCTGGTAGTTTTTACACTACCTTGGTAGGCATCTGAAAGACACCACAAAAGTTGTTCTACCTGCTTTCTGGGCTGAGATGGGGAACCGCTGAATTTTGGACTCGGCCGGTGACAAAATGTTCCAAACACACCCCATGCACAACTCCACCACGGAAGGTGCCAGACAGGAGTTCTCCTGGTAGTTTTTACATTGCTCCGGTAGGCATCTGAAAGACACCACAAAAGTTGTTCTACCTGCTTTCTGGGCTGAGATGGGGAATCGCTGAATTTTGGAGTCGGCTGGTGACAAAATGTTCCAAACACACCCCCTGCACAACTCCACCGGGGAAGGTGCCAGACAGGAGTTCTCCTGGTAGTTTTTACACTACCTTGGTAGGCAGCTGAAAGGCACTACAAAAGTTGTTCTACCTGCTTTCTGGGCTGAGATGGGGAAACGCTGAATTTTGGACTCGGCTGGTGACAAAATGTTCCACAGACACCCCATGCACAACTCCACCGGGGAAGGTGCCAGACAGGAGTTCTCTTAGTAGTTTTTACACTACCTTGGTAGGCATCTGAAAGACACCACAAAAGTTGTTCTACCTGCTTTCTGGGCTGAGATGGGGAAACGCTGAATTTTGGAGTCGGCTGGTGACAAAATGTTCCAAACACACCCCATGCACAACTCCACCGGGGAAGGTGCCAGACAGGAGTTCTCCTGGTAGTTTTTACACTACCTTGGTAGGCATCTGAAAGACACCACAAAAGTTGTTCTACCTGCTTTCTGGGCTGAGATGGGGAAACGCTGAATTTTGGACTCGGCTGGTGACAAAATGTTCCAAACACACCCCATGCACAACTCCACCGGGGAAGGTGCCAGACAGGAGTTCTCCTGGTAGTTTTTACACTACCTTGGTAGGCATCTGAAAGACACCACAAAAGTTGTTCTACCTGCTTTCTGGGCTGAGATGGGGAACCGCTGAATTTTGGACTCGGCCGGTGACAAAATGTTCCAAACACACCCCATGCACAACTCCACCGGGGAAGGTGCCAGACAGGAGTTCTCCTGGTAGTTTTTACACTACCTTGGTAGGCATCTGAAAGACACCACAAAAGTTGTTCTACCTGCTTTCTGGGCTGAGATGGGGAACAGCTGAATTTTGGACTCGGCTGGTGATAAAATGTTCCAAACACACCCCCTGCACAACTCCACCGGGGAAGGTGCCAGACAGGAGTTCTCCTGGTAGTTTTTACACTACCTTGGTAGGCATCTGAAAGACACCACAAAAGTTGTTCTACCTGCTTTCTGGGCTGAGATGGGGAACCGCTGATTTTTGGAGTCGGCCGGTGACAAAATGTTTCACAGACACCCCATGCACAACTCCACCGGGGAAGGTGCCAGACAGGAGTTCTCCTGGTGGTTTTTACACTACCTTGGTAGGCATCTGAAAGACACCACAAAAGTTGTTCTACCTGCTTTCTGGGCTGAGATGGGGAACAGCTGAATTTTGGACTCGGCCGGTGACAAAATGTTCCAAACACACCCCATGCACAACTCCACCGGGGAAGGTGCCAGACAGGAGTTCTCTTAGTAGTTTTTACACTACCTTGGTAGGCATCTGAAAGACACCACAAAAGTTGTTCTACCAACATTTCTGGGCTGAGATGGGGAACCGCTGATTTTTGGAGTCGGCCGGTGACAAAATGTTTCACAGACACCCCCTGCACAACTCCACCGGGGAAGGTGCCAGACAGGAGTTCTCCTGGTAGTTTTTACATTGCTCCGGTAGGCATCTGAAAGACACCACAAAAGTTGTTCTACCTGCTTTCTGGGCTGAGATGGGGAACCGCTGAATTTTGGACTCGGCCGGTGACAAAATGTTCCACAGACACCCCATGCACAACTCCACCGGGGAAGGTGCCAGGAACGAATTCTCTTGGTAGTTTTTACACTACATTGGTAGGCAGCTGAAAGGCACCACAAAAGTTGTTCTACCTGCTTTCTGGGCTGAGATGGGGAACCGCTGAATTTTGGAGTCGGCTGGTGGCAAAATGTTCCAAACACACCCCATGCACAACTCCACCGGGGAAGGTGCCAGACAGGAGTTCTCCTGGTAGTTTTTACACTACCTTGGTAGGCATCTGAAAGACACCACAAAAGTTGTTCTACCTGCTTTCTGGGCTGAGATGGGGAACCGCTGAATTTTGGAGTCGGCCGGTGACAAAATGTTCCAAACACACCCCCTGCACAACTCCACCGGGGAAGGTGCCAGACAGGAGTTCTCCTGGTAGTTTTTACACTACCTTGGTAGGCATCTGAAAGACACCACAAAAGTTGTTCTACCTGCTTTCTGGGCTGAGATGGGGAACCGCTGAATTTTGGACTCGGCCGGTGACAAAGTGTTCCAAACACACCCCATGCACAACTCCACCACGGAAGGTGCCAGACAGGAGTTCTCCTGGTAGTTTTTACATTGCTCCGGTAGGCATCTGAAAGACACCACAAAAGTTGTTCTACCTGCTTTCTGGGCTGAGATGGGGAATCGCTGAATTTTGGAGTCGGCTGGTGACAAAATGTTCCAAACACACCCCCTGCACAACTCCACCGGGGAAGGTGCCAGACAGGAGTTCTCCTGGTAGTTTTTACACTACCTTGGTAGGCAGCTGAAAGGCACTACAAAAGTTGTTCTACCTGCTTTCTGGGCTGAGATGGGGAAACGCTGAATTTTGGACTCGGCTGGTGACAAAATGTTCCACAGACACCCCATGCACAACTCCACCGGGGAAGGTGCCAGACAGGAGTTCTCTTAGTAGTTTTTACACTACCTTGGTAGGCATCTGAAAGACACCACAAAAGTTGTTCTACCTGCTTTCTGGGCTGAGATGGGGAAACGCTGAATTTTGGAGTCGGCTGGTGACAAAATGTTCCAAACACACCCCATGCACAACTCCACCGGGGAAGGTGCCAGACAGGAGTTCTCCTGGTAGTTTTTACACTACCTTGGTAGGCATCTGAAAGACACCACAAAAGTTGTTCTACCTGCTTTCTGGGCTGAGATGGGGAAACGCTGAATTTTGGACTCGGCTGGTGACAAAATGTTCCAAACACACCCCATGCACAACTCCACCGGGGAAGGTGCCAGACAGGAGTTCTCCTGGTAGTTTTTACACTACCTTGGTAGGCATCTGAAAGACACCACAAAAGTTGTTCTACCTGCTTTCTGGGCTGAGATGGGGAACCGCTGAATTTTGGACTCGGCCGGTGACAAAATGTTCCAAACACACCCCATGCACAACTCCACCGGGGAAGGTGCCAGACAGGAGTTCTCCTGGTAGTTTTTACACTACCTTGGTAGGCATCTGAAAGACACCACAAAAGTTGTTCTACCTGCTTTCTGGGCTGAGATGGGGAACAGCTGAATTTTGGACTCGGCTGGTGATAAAATGTTCCAAACACACCCCCTGCACAACTCCACCACGGAAGGTGCCAGACAGGAGTTCTCCTGGTAGTTTTTACACTACCTTGGTAGGCATCTGAAAGACACCACAAAAGTTGTTCTACCTGCTTTCTGGGCTGAGATGGGGAACCGCTGATTTTTGGAGTCGGCCGGTGACAAAATGTTTCACAGACACCCCATGCACAACTCCACCGGGGAAGGTGCCAGACAGGAGTTCTCCTGGTGGTTTTTACACTACCTTGGTAGGCATCTGAAAGACACCACAAAAGTTGTTCTACCTGCTTTCTGGGCTGAGATGGGGAACAGCTGAATTTTGGACTCGGCCGGTGACAAAATGTTCCAAACACACCCCATGCACAACTCCACCGGGGAAGGTGCCAGACAGGAGTTCTCCTGGTAGTTTTTACACTACCTTGGTAGGCATCTGAAAGACACCACAAAAGTTGTTCTACCAACATTTCTGGGCTGAGATGGGGAACCGCTGATTTTTGGAGTCGGCCGGTGACAAAATGTTTCACAGACACCCCCTGCACAACTCCACCGGGGAAGGTGCCAGACAGGAGTTCTCCTGGTAGTTTTTACATTGCTCCGGTAGGCATCTGAAAGACACCACAAAAGTTGTTCTACCTGCTTTCTGGGCTGAGATGGGGAACCGCTGAATTTTGGACTCGGCCGGTGACAAAATGTTCCAAACACACCCCATGCACAACTCCACCGGGGAAGGTGCCAGGAACGAATTCTCTTGGTAGTTTTTACACTACCTTGGTAGGCAGCTGAAAGACACCACAAAAGTTGTTCTACCTGCTTTCTGGGCTGAGATGGGGAACCGCTGAATTTTGGAGTCGGCCGGTGACAAAATGTTCCAAACACACCCCCTGCACAACTCCACCGGGGAAGGTGCCAGACAGGAGTTCTCCTGGTAGTTTTTACACTACCTTGGTAGGCATCTGAAAGACACCACAAAAGTTGTTCTACCTGCTTTCTGGGCTGAGATGGGGAACCGCTGAATTTTGGACTCGGCCGGTGACAAAATGTTCCAAACACACCCCATGCACAACTCCACCACGGAAGGTGCCAGACAGGAGTTCTCCTGGTAGTTTTTACATTGCTCCGGTAGGCATCTGAAAGACACCACAAAAGTTGTTCTACCTGCTTTCTGGGCTGAGATGGGGAATCGCTGAATTTTGGAGTCGGCTGGTGACAAAATGTTCCAAACACACCCCCTGCACAACTCCACCGGGGAAGGTGCCAGACAGGAGTTCTCCTGGTAGTTTTTACACTACCTTGGTAGGCAGCTGAAAGGCACTACAAAAGTTGTTCTACCTGCTTTCTGGGCTGAGATAGGGAAACGCTGAATTTTGGACTCGGCTGGTGACAAAATGTTCCACAGACACCCCATGCACAACTCCACCGGGGAAGGTGCCAGACAGGAGTTCTCTTAGTAGTTTTTACACTACCTTGGTAGGCATCTGAAAGACACCACAAAAGTTGTTCTACCTGCTTTCTGGGCTGAGATGGGGAAACGCTGAATTTTGGAGTCGGCTGGTGACAAAATGTTCCAAACACACCCCATGCACAACTCCACCGGGGAAGGTGCCAGACAGGAGTTCTCCTGGTAGTTTTTACACTACCTTGGTAGGCATCTGAAAGACACCACAAAAGTTGTTCTACCTGCTTTCTGGGCTGAGATGGGGAACCGCTGATTTTTGGAGTCGGCCGGTGACAAAATGTTTCACAGACACCCCATGCACAACTCCACCGGGGAAGGTGCCAGACAGGAGTTCTCCTGGTGGTTTTTACACTACCTTGGTAGGCATCTGAAAGACACCACAAAAGTTGTTCTACCTGCTTTCTGGGCTGAGATGGGGAACAGCTGAATTTTGGACTCGGCCGGTGACAAAATGTTCCAAACACACCCCATGCACAACTCCACCGGGGAAGGTGCCAGACAGGAGTTCTCTTAGTAGTTTTTACACTACCTTGGTAGGCATCTGAAAGACACCACAAAAGTTGTTCTACCAACATTTCTGGGCTGAGATGGGGAACCGCTGATTTTTGGAGTCGGCCGGTGACAAAATGTTTCACAGACACCCCATGCACAACTCCACCGGGGAAGGTGCCAGACAGGAGTTCTCCTGGTAGTTTTTACATTGCTCCGGTAGGCATCTGAAAGACACCACAAAAGTTGTTCTACCTGCTTTCTGGGCTGAGATGGGGAACCGCTGAATTTTGGACTCGGCCGGTGACAAAATGTTCCACAGACACCCCATGCACAACTCCACCGGGGAAGGTGCCAGGAACGAATTCTCTTGGTAGTTTTTACACTACCTTGGTAGGCAGCTGAAAGGCACCACAAAAGTTGTTCTACCTGCTTTCTGGGCTGAGATGGGGAACCGCTGAATTTTGGAGTCGGCTGGTGGCAAAATGTTCCAAACACACCCCATGCACAACTCCACCGGGGAAGGTGCCAGACAGGAGTTCTCCTGGTAGTTTTTACACTACCTTGGTAGGCATCTGAAAGACACCACAAAAGTTGTTCTACCTGCTTTCTGGGCTGAGATGGGGAACCGCTGAATTTTGGAGTCGGCCGGTGACAAAATGTTCCAAACACACCCCCTGCACAACTCCACCGGGGAAGGTGCCAGACAGGAGTTCTCCTGGTAGTTTTTACACTACCTTGGTAGGCATCTGAAAGACACCACAAAAGTTGTTCTACCTGCTTTCTGGGCTGAGATGGGGAACCGCTGAATTTTGGACTCGGCCGGTGACAAAATGTTCCAAACACACCCCATGCACAACTCCACCACGGAAGGTGCCAGACAGGAGTTCTCCTGGTAGTTTTTACATTGCTCCGGTAGGCATCTGAAAGACACCACAAAAGTTGTTCTACCTGCTTTCTGGGCTGAGATGGGGAATCGCTGAATTTTGGAGTCGGCTGGTGACAAAATGTTCCAAACACACCCCCTGCACAACTCCACCGGGGAAGGTGCCAGACAGGAGTTCTCCTGGTAGTTTTTACACTACCTTGGTAGGCAGCTGAAAGACACCACAAAAGTTGTTCTACCTGCTTTCTGGGCTGAGATGGGGAACCGCTGAATTTTGGACTCGGCTGGTGATAAAATGTTCCAAACACACCCCCTGCACAACTCCACCGGGGAAGGTGCCAGACAGGAGTTCTCCTGGTAGTTTTTACATTGCTCCGGTAGGCATCTGAAAGACACCACAAAAGTTGTTCTACCTGCTTTCTGGGCTGAGATGGGGAAACGCTGAATTTTGGAGTCGGCTGGTGACAAAATGTTCCAAACACACCCCATGCACAACTCCACCGGGGAAGGTGCCAGACAGGAGTTCTCCTGGTAGTTTTTACACTACCTTGGTAGGCATCTGAAAGACACCACAAAAGTTGTTCTACCTGCTTTCTGGGCTGAGATGGGGAAACGCTGAATTTTGGACTCGGCTGGTGACAAAATGTTCCAAACACACCCCATGCACAACTCCACCGGGGAAGGTGCCAGACAGGAGTTCTCCTGGTAGTTTTTACATTGCTCCGGTAGGCATCTGAAAGACACCACAAAAGTTGTTCTACCTGCTTTCTGGGCTGAGATGGGGAACCGCTGAATTTTGGACTCGGCCGGTGACAAAATGTTCCAAACACACCCCATGCACAACTCCACCGGGGAAGGTGCCAGACAGGAGTTCTCTTCGTAGTTTTTACACTACCTTGGTAGGCATCTGAAAGACACCACAAAAGTTGTTCTACCTGCTTTCTGGGCTGAGATGGGGAACAGCTGAATTTTGGACTCGGCTGGTGATAAAATGTTCCAAACACACCCCCTGCACAACTCCACCGGGGAAGGTGCCAGACAGGAGTTCTCCTGGTAGTTTTTACATTGCTCCGGTAGGCATCTGAAAGACACCACAAAAGTTGTTCTACCAGCTTTCTGGGCTGAGATGGGGAATCGCTGATTTTTGGAGTCGGCCGGTGACAAAATGTTTCACAGACACCCCATGCACAACTCCACCGGGGAAGGTGCCAGACAGGAGTTCTCCTGGTGGTTTTTACACTACCTTGGTAGGCATTTGAAAGGCACCACAAAAGTTGTTCTTCCTGCTTTCTGGGCTGAGATGGGGAACCGCTGATTTTTGGAGTCGGCCGGTGACAAAATGTTCCAAACACACCCCATGCACAACTCCACCGGGGAAGGTGCCAGACAGGAGTTCTCCTGGTAGTTTTTACACTACCTTGGTAGGCATCTGAAAGACACCACAAAAGTTGTTCTACCTGCTTTCTGGGCTGAGATGGGGAAACGCTGAATTTTGGACTCGGCTGGTGACAAAATGTTCCAAACACACCCCATGCACAACTCCACCGGGGAAGGTGCCAGACAGGAGTTCTCCTGGTAGTTTTTACACTACCTTGGTAGGCATCTGAAAGACACCACAAAAGTTGTTCTACCTGCTTTCTGGGCTGAGATGGGGAACCGCTGAATTTTGGACTCGGCCGGTGACAAAATGTTCCAAACACACCCCATGCACAACTCCACCGGGGAAGGTGCCAGACAGGAGTTCTCCTGGTAGTTTTTACACTACCTTGGTAGGCATCTGAAAGACACCACAAAAGTTGTTCTACCTGCTTTCTGGGCTGAGATGGGGAACAGCTGAATTTTGGACTCGGCTGGTGATAAAATGTTCCAAACACACCCCCTGCACAACTCCACCGGGGAAGGTGCCAGACAGGAGTTCTCCTGGTAGTTTTTACACTACCTTGGTAGGCATCTGAAAGACACCACAAAAGTTGTTCTACCTGCTTTCTGGGCTGAGATGGGGAACCGCTGATTTTTGGAGTCGGCCGGTGACAAAATGTTTCACAGACACCCCATGCACAACTCCACCGGGGAAGGTGCCAGACAGGAGTTCTCCTGGTGGTTTTTACACTACCTTGGTAGGCATCTGAAAGACACCACAAAAGTTGTTCTACCTGCTTTCTGGGCTGAGATGGGGAACAGCTGAATTTTGGACTCGGCCGGTGACAAAATGTTCCAAACACACCCCATGCACAACTCCACCGGGGAAGGTGCCAGACAGGAGTTCTCTTAGTAGTTTTTACACTACCTTGGTAGGCATCTGAAAGACACCACAAAAGTTGTTCTACCAACATTTCTGGGCTGAGATGGGGAACCGCTGATTTTTGGAGTCGGCCGGTGACAAAATGTTTCACAGACACCCCCTGCACAACTCCACCGGGGAAGGTGCCAGACAGGAGTTCTCCTGGTAGTTTTTACATTGCTCCGGTAGGCATCTGAAAGACACCACAAAAGTTGTTCTACCTGCTTTCTGGGCTGAGATGGGGAACCGCTGAATTTTGGACTCGGCCGGTGACAAAATGTTCCACAGACACCCCATGCACAACTCCACCGGGGAAGGTGCCAGGAACGAATTCTCTTGGTAGTTTTTACACTACCTTGGTAGGCAGCTGAAAGGCACCACAAAAGTTGTTCTACCTGCTTTCTGGGCTGAGATGGGGAACCGCTGAATTTTGGAGTCGGCTGGTGGCAAAATGTTCCAAACACACCCCATGCACAACTCCACCGGGGAAGGTGCCAGACAGGAGTTCTCCTGGTAGTTTTTACACTACCTTGGTAGGCATCTGAAAGACACCACAAAAGTTGTTCTACCTGCTTTCTGGGCTGAGATGGGGAACCGCTGAATTTTGGAGTCGGCCGGTGACAAAATGTTCCAAACACACCCCCTGCACAACTCCACCGGGGAAGGTGCCAGACAGGAGTTCTCCTGGTAGTTTTTACACTACCTTGGTAGGCATCTGAAAGACACCACAAAAGTTGTTCTACCTGCTTTCTGGGCTGAGATGGGGAACCGCTGAATTTTGGACTCGGCCGGTGACAAAATGTTCCAAACACACCCCATGCACAACTCCACCACGGAAGGTGCCAGACAGGAGTTCTCCTGGTAGTTTTTACATTGCTCCGGTAGGCATCTGAAAGACACCACAAAAGTTGTTCTACCTGCTTTCTGGGCTGAGATGGGGAATCGCTGAATTTTGGAGTCGGCTGGTGACAAAATGTTCCAAACACACCCCCTGCACAACTCCACCGGGGAAGGTGCCAGACAGGAGTTCTCCTGGTAGTTTTTACACTACCTTGGTAGGCAGCTGAAAGGCACTACAAAAGTTGTTCTACCTGCTTTCTGGGCTGAGATAGGGAAACGCTGAATTTTGGACTCGGCTGGTGACAAAATGTTCCACAGACACCCCATGCACAACTCCACCGGGGAAGGTGCCAGACAGGAGTTCTCTTAGTAGTTTTTACACTACCTTGGTAGGCATCTGAAAGACACCACAAAAGTTGTTCTACCTGCTTTCTGGGCTGAGATGGGGAAACGCTGAATTTTGGAGTCGGCTGGTGACAAAATGTTCCAAACACACCCCATGCACAACTCCACCGGGGAAGGTGCCAGACAGGAGTTCTCCTGGTAGTTTTTACACTACCTTGGTAGGCATCTGAAAGACACCACAAAAGTTGTTCTACCTGCTTTCTGGGCTGAGATGGGGAACCGCTGATTTTTGGAGTCGGCCGGTGACAAAATGTTTCACAGACACCCCATGCACAACTCCACCGGGGAAGGTGCCAGACAGGAGTTCTCCTGGTGGTTTTTACACTACCTTGGTAGGCATCTGAAAGACACCACAAAAGTTGTTCTACCTGCTTTCTGGGCTGAGATGGGGAACAGCTGAATTTTGGACTCGGCCGGTGACAAAATGTTCCAAACACACCCCATGCACAACTCCACCGGGGAAGGTGCCAGACAGGAGTTCTCTTAGTAGTTTTTACACTACCTTGGTAGGCATCTGAAAGACACCACAAAAGTTGTTCTACCAACATTTCTGGGCTGAGATGGGGAACCGCTGATTTTTGGAGTCGGCCGGTGACAAAATGTTTCACAGACACCCCCTGCACAACTCCACCGGGGAAGGTGCCAGACAGGAGTTCTCCTGGTAGTTTTTACATTGCTCCGGTAGGCATCTGAAAGACACCACAAAAGTTGTTCTACCTGCTTTCTGGGCTGAGATGGGGAACCGCTGAATTTTGGACTCGGCCGGTGACAAAATGTTCCACAGACACCCCATGCACAACTCCACCGGGGAAGGTGCCAGGAACGAATTCTCTTGGTAGTTTTTACACTACCTTGGTAGGCAGCTGAAAGGCACCACAAAAGTTGTTCTACCTGCTTTCTGGGCTGAGATGGGGAACCGCTGAATTTTGGAGTCGGCTGGTGGCAAAATGTTCCAAACACACCCCATGCACAACTCCACCGGGGAAGGTGCCAGACAGGAGTTCTCCTGGTAGTTTTTACACTACCTTGGTAGGCATCTGAAAGACACCACAAAAGTTGTTCTACCTGCTTTCTGGGCTGAGATGGGGAACCGCTGAATTTTGGAGTCGGCCGGTGACAAAATGTTCCAAACACACCCCCTGCACAACTCCACCGGGGAAGGTGCCAGACAGGAGTTCTCCTGGTAGTTTTTACACTACCTTGGTAGGCATCTGAAAGACACCACAAAAGTTGTTCTACCTGCTTTCTGGGCTGAGATGGGGAACCGCTGAATTTTGGACTCGGCCGGTGACAAAATGTTCCAAACACACCCCATGCACAACTCCACCACGGAAGGTGCCAGACAGGAGTTCTCCTGGTAGTTTTTACATTGCTCCGGTAGGCATCTGAAAGACACCACAAAAGTTGTTCTACCTGCTTTCTGGGCTGAGATGGGGAATCGCTGAATTTTGGAGTCGGCTGGTGACAAAATGTTCCAAACACACCCCCTGCACAACTCCACCGGGGAAGGTGCCAGACAGGAGTTCTCCTGGTAGTTTTTACACTACCTTGGTAGGCAGCTGAAAGACACCACAAAAGTTGTTCTACCTGCTTTCTGGGCTGAGATGGGGAACCGCTGAATTTTGGACTCGGCTGGTGATAAAATGTTCCAAACACACCCCCTGCACAACTCCACCGGGGAAGGTGCCAGACAGGAGTTCTCCTGGTAGTTTTTACATTGCTCCGGTAGGCATCTGAAAGACACCACAAAAGTTGTTCTACCTGCTTTCTGGGCTGAGATGGGGAAACGCTGAATTTTGGAGTCGGCTGGTGACAAAATGTTCCAAACACACCCCATGCACAACTCCACCGGGGAAGGTGCCAGACAGGAGTTCTCCTGGTAGTTTTTACACTACCTTGGTAGGCATCTGAAAGACACCACAAAAGTTGTTCTACCTGCTTTCTGGGCTGAGATGGGGAAACGCTGAATTTTGGACTCGGCTGGTGACAAAATGTTCCAAACACACCCCATGCACAACTCCACCGGGGAAGGTGCCAGACAGGAGTTCTCCTGGTAGTTTTTACACTACCTTGGTAGGCATCTGAAAGACACCACAAAAGTTGTTCTACCTGCTTTCTGGGCTGAGATGGGGAACCGCTGAATTTTGGACTCGGCCGGTGACAAAATGTTCCAAACACACCCCATGCACAACTCCACCGGGGAAGGTGCCAGACAGGAGTTCTCTTCGTAGTTTTTACACTACCTTGGTAGGCATCTGAAAGACACCACAAAAGTTGTTCTACCTGCTTTCTGGGCTGAGATGGGGAACAGCTGAATTTTGGACTCGGCTGGTGATAAAATGTTCCAAACACACCCCCTGCACAACTCCACCGGGGAAGGTGCCAGACAGGAGTTCTCCTGGTAGTTTTTACATTGCTCCGGTAGGCATCTGAAAGACACCACAAAAGTTGTTCTACCAGCTTTCTGGGCTGAGATGGGGAATCGCTGATTTTTGGAGTCGGCCGGTGACAAAATGTTTCACAGACACCCCATGCACAACTCCACCGGGGAAGGTGCCAGACAGGAGTTCTCCTGGTGGTTTTTACACTACCTTGGTAGGCATTTGAAAGGCACCACAAAAGTTGTTCTTCCTGCTTTCTGGGCTGAGATGGGGAACCGCTGAATTTTGGACTCGGCTGGTGACAAAATGTTCCAAACACACCCCATGCACAACTCCACCGGGGAAGGTGCCAGACAGGAGTTCTCCTGGTAGTTTTTACACTACCTTGGTAGGCATCTGAAAGGCACCACAAAAGTTGTTCTACCTGCTTTCTGGGCTGAGATGGGGAACCGCTGAATTTTGGACTCGGCTGGTGACAAAATGTTCCAAACACACCGCCTGCACAACTCCACCGGGGAAGGTGCCAGACAGGAGTTCTCCTGGTAGTTTTTACACTACCTTGGTAGGCATCTGAAAGACACCACAAAAGTTGTTCTACCTGCTTTCTGGGCTGAGATGGGGAAACGCTGAATTTTGGACTCGGCCGGTGACAAAATGTTCCAAACACACCCCATGCACAACTCCACCGGGGAAGGTGCCAGGAACGAATTCTGTTGGTAGTTTTTACACTACCTTGGTAGGCAGCTGAAAGGCACAAGAAAAGTTGCTCTACCTGCTTTCTGGGCTGAGATGGGGAACCGCTGAATTTTGGACTCGGCCGGTGACAAAATGTTCCAAACACACCCCCTGCACAACTCCACCGGGGAAGGTGCCAGACAGGAGTTCTCCTGGTAGTTTTTACACTACCTTGGTAGGCATCTGAAAGACACCACAAAAGTTGTTCTACCTGCTTTCTGGGCTGAGAGGGGGAAACGCTGAATTTTGGAGTCGGCTGGTGACAAAATGTTCCAAACACACCCCATGCACAACTCCACCGGGGAAGGTGCCAGACAGGAGTTCTCCTGGTAGTTTTTACACTACCTTGGTAGGCATCTGAAAGGCACCACAAAAGTTGTTCTACCTGCTTTCTGGGCTGAGATGGGGAACAGCTGAATTTTGGACTCGGCTGGTGATAAAATGTTCCAAACACACCCCCTGCACAACTCCACCGGGGAAGGTGCCAGACAGGAGTTCTCCTGGTAGTTTTTACACTACCTTGGTAGGCATCTGAAAGACACCACAAAAGTTGTTCTACCTGCTTTCTGGGCTGAGATGGGGAACCGCTGATTTTTGGAGTCGGCCGGTGACAAAATGTTTCACAGACACCCCATGCACAACTCCACCGGGGAAGGTGCCAGACAGGAGTTCTCCTGGTGGTTTTTACACTACCTTGGTAGGCATCTGAAAGACACCACAAAAGTTGTTCTACCTGCTTTCTGGGCTGAGATGGGGAACAGCTGAATTTTGGACTCGGCCGGTGACAAAATGTTCCAAACACACCCCATGCACAACTCCACCGGGGAAGGTGCCAGACAGGAGTTCTCTTAGTAGTTTTTACACTACCTTGGTAGGCATCTGAAAGACACCACAAAAGTTGTTCTACCAACATTTCTGGGCTGAGATGGGGAACCGCTGATTTTTGGAGTCGGCCGGTGACAAAATGTTTCACAGACACCCCCTGCACAACTCCACCGGGGAAGGTGCCAGACAGGATTTCTCCTGGTAGTTTTTACATTGCTCCGGTAGGCATTTGAAAGACACCACAAAAGTTGTTCTACCTGCTTTCTGGGCTGAGATGGGGAACCGCTGAATTTTGGACTCGGCCGGTGACAAAATGTTCCACAGACACCCCATGCACAACTCCACCGGGGAAGGTGCCAGGAACGAATTCTCTTGGTAGTTTTTACACTACCTTGGTAGGCAGCTGAAAGGCACCACAAAAGTTGTTCTACCTGCTTTCTGGGCTGAGATGGGGAAACGCTGAATTTTGGAGTCGGCTGGTGGCAAAATGTTCCAAACACACCCCATGCACAACTCCACCGGGGAAGGTGCCAGACAGGAGTTCTCCTGGTAGTTTTTACACTACCTTGGTAGGCATCTGAAAGACACCACAAAAGTTGTTCTACCTGCTTTCTGGGCTGAGATGGGGAACCGCTGAATTTTGGAGTCGGCCGGTGACAAAATGTTCCAAACACACCCCCTGCACAACTCCACCGGGGAAGGTGCCAGACAGGAGTTCTCCTGGTAGTTTTTACACTACCTTGGTAGGCATCTGAAAGACACCACAAAAGTTGTTCTACCTGCTTTCTGGGCTGAGATGGGGAACAGCTGAATTTTGGAGTCGGCTGGTGACAAAATGTTCCAAACACACCCCATGCACAACTCCACCGGGGAAGGTGCCAGGAACGAATTCTGTTGGTAGTTTTTACACTACCTTGGTAGGCAGCTGAAAGGCACCACAAAAGTTGTTCTACCTGCTTTGTGGGCTGAGATGGGGAAACGCTGAATTTTGGAGTCGGCTGGTGACAAAATGTTCCAAACACACCCCATGCACAACTCCACCGGGGAAGGTGCCAGACAGGAGTTCTCCTGGTAGTTTTTACACTACCTTGGTAGGCATTTGAAAGGCACCGCAAATGTTGTTCTTCCTGCTTTCTGGGCTGAGATGGGGAACCGCTGAATTTTGGACTCGGCCGGTGACAAAATGTTCCAAACACAACCCATGCACAACTCCACCGGGGAAGGTGCCAGACAGGAGTTCTCTTGGTAGTTTTTACACTACCTTGGTAGGCAGCTGAAAGGCACCACAAAAGTTGTTCTACCTGCTTTCTGGGCTGAGATGGGGAACCGCTGAATTTTGGACTCGGCTGGTGACAAAATGTTCCAAACACACCCCCTGCACAACTCCACCGGGGAAGGTGCCAGACAGGAGTTCTCCTGGTAGTTTTTACATTGCTCCGGTAGGCATCTGAAAGACACCACAAAAGTTGTTCTACCTGCTTTCTGGGCTGAGATGGGGAACCGCTGAATTTTGGAGTCGGCCGGTGACAAAATGTTTCACAGACACCCCATGCACAACTCCACCGGGGAAGGTGCCAGACAGGAGTTCTCCTGGTAGTTTTTACACTACCTTGGTAGGCAGCTGAAAGGCACTACAAAAGTTGTTCTACCTGCTTTCTGGGCTGAGATAGGGAAACGCTGAATTTTGGACTCGGCTGGTGACAAAATGTTCCACAGACACCCCATGCACAACTCCACCGGGGAAGGTGCCAGACAGGAGTTCTCTTAGTAGTTTTTACACTACCTTGGTAGGCATCTGAAAGACACCACAAAAGTTGTTCTACCTGCTTTCTGGGCTGAGATGGGGAAACGCTGAATTTTGGAGTCGGCTGGTGACAAAATGTTCCAAACACACCCCATGCACAACTCCACCGGGGAAGGTGCCAGACAGGAGTTCTCCTGGTAGTTTTTACACTACCTTGGTAGGCATCTGAAAGACACCACAAAAGTTGTTCTACCTGCTTTCTGGGCTGAGATGGGGAACCGCTGATTTTTGGAGTCGGCCGGTGACAAAATGTTTCACAGACACCCCATGCACAACTCCACCGGGGAAGGTGCCAGACAGGAGTTCTCCTGGTGGTTTTTACACTACCTTGGTAGGCATCTGAAAGACACCACAAAAGTTGTTCTACCTGCTTTCTGGGCTGAGATGGGGAACAGCTGAATTTTGGACTCGGCCGGTGACAAAATGTTCCAAACACACCCCATGCACAACTCCACCGGGGAAGGTGCCAGACAGGAGTTCTCTTAGTAGTTTTTACACTACCTTGGTAGGCATCTGAAAGACACCACAAAAGTTGTTCTACCAACATTTCTGGGCTGAGATGGGGAACCGCTGATTTTTGGAGTCGGCCGGTGACAAAATGTTTCACAGACACCCCCTGCACAACTCCACCGGGGAAGGTGCCAGACAGGAGTTCTCCTGGTAGTTTTTACATTGCTCCGGTAGGCATCTGAAAGACACCACAAAAGTTGTTCTACCTGCTTTCTGGGCTGAGATGGGGAACCGCTGAATTTTGGACTCGGCCGGTGACAAAATGTTCCACAGACACCCCATGCACAACTCCACCGGGGAAGGTGCCAGGAACGAATTCTCTTGGTAGTTTTTACACTACCTTGGTAGGCAGCTGAAAGGCACCACAAAAGTTGTTCTACCTGCTTTCTGGGCTGAGATGGGGAACCGCTGAATTTTGGAGTCGGCTGGTGGCAAAATGTTCCAAACACACCCCATGCACAACTCCACCGGGGAAGGTGCCAGACAGGAGTTCTCCTGGTAGTTTTTACACTACCTTGGTAGGCATCTGAAAGACACCACAAAAGTTGTTCTACCTGCTTTCTGGGCTGAGATGGGGAACCGCTGAATTTTGGAGTCGGCCGGTGACAAAATGTTCCAAACACACCCCCTGCACAACTCCACCGGGGAAGGTGCCAGACAGGAGTTCTCCTGGTAGTTTTTACACTACCTTGGTAGGCATCTGAAAGACACCACAAAAGTTGTTCTACCTGCTTTCTGGGCTGAGATGGGGAACCGCTGAATTTTGGACTCGGCCGGTGACAAAATGTTCCAAACACACCCCATGCACAACTCCACCACGGAAGGTGCCAGACAGGAGTTCTCCTGGTAGTTTTTACATTGCTCCGGTAGGCATCTGAAAGACACCACAAAAGTTGTTCTACCTGCTTTCTGGGCTGAGATGGGGAATCGCTGAATTTTGGAGTCGGCTGGTGACAAAATGTTCCAAACACACCCCCTGCACAACTCCACCGGGGAAGGTGCCAGACAGGAGTTCTCCTGGTAGTTTTTACACTACCTTGGTAGGCAGCTGAAAGACACCACAAAAGTTGTTCTACCTGCTTTCTGGGCTGAGATGGGGAACCGCTGAATTTTGGACTCGGCTGGTGATAAAATGTTCCAAACACACCCCCTGCACAACTCCACCGGGGAAGGTGCCAGACAGGAGTTCTCCTGGTAGTTTTTACATTGCTCCGGTAGGCATCTGAAAGACACCACAAAAGTTGTTCTACCTGCTTTCTGGGCTGAGATGGGGAAACGCTGAATTTTGGAGTCGGCTGGTGACAAAATGTTCCAAACACACCCCATGCACAACTCCACCGGGGAAGGTGCCAGACAGGAGTTCTCCTGGTAGTTTTTACACTACCTTGGTAGGCATCTGAAAGACACCACAAAAGTTGTTCTACCTGCTTTCTGGGCTGAGATGGGGAAACGCTGAATTTTGGACTCGGCTGGTGACAAAATGTTCCAAACACACCCCATGCACAACTCCACCGGGGAAGGTGCCAGACAGGAGTTCTCCTGGTAGTTTTTACACTACCTTGGTAGGCATCTGAAAGACACCACAAAAGTTGTTCTACCTGCTTTCTGGGCTGAGATGGGGAAACGCTGAATTTTGGACTCGGCCGGTGACAAAATGTTCCAAACACACCCCATGCACAACTCCACCGGGGAAGGTGCCAGACAGGAGTTCTCTTCGTAGTTTTTACACTACCTTGGTAGGCATCTGAAAGACACCACAAAAGTTGTTCTACCTGCTTTCTGGGCTGAGATGGGGAACAGCTGAATTTTGGACTCGGCTGGTGATAAAATGTTCCAAACACACCCCCTGCACAACTCCACCGGGGAAGGTGCCAGACAGGAGTTCTCCTGGTAGTTTTTACATTGCTCCGGTAGGCATCTGAAAGACACCACAAAAGTTGTTCTACCAGCTTTCTGGGCTGAGATGGGGAATCGCTGATTTTTGGAGTCGGCCGGTGACAAAATGTTTCACAGACACCCCATGCACAACTCCACCGGGGAAGGTGCCAGACAGGAGTTCTCCTGGTGGTTTTTACACTACCTTGGTAGGCATTTGAAAGGCACCACAAAAGTTGTTCTTCCTGCTTTCTGGGCTGAGATGGGGAACCGCTGAATTTTGGACTCGGCTGGTGACAAAATGTTCCAAACACACCCCATGCACAACTCCACCGGGGAAGGTGCCAGACAGGAGTTCTCCTGGTAGTTTTTACACTACCTTGGTAGGCATCTGAAAGGCACCACAAAAGTTGTTCTACCTGCTTTCTGGGCTGAGATGGGGAACCGCTGAATTTTGGACTCGGCTGGTGACAAAATGTTCCAAACACACCGCCTGCACAACTCCACCGGGGAAGGTGCTAGACAGGAGTTCTCCTGGTAGTTTTTACACTACCTTGGTAGGCATCTGAAAGACACCACAAAAGTTGTTCTACCTGCTTTCTGGGCTGAGATGGGGAACCGCTGAATTTTGGACTCGGCCGGTGACAAAATGTTCCAAACACACCCCATGCACAACTCCACCGGGGAAGGTGCCAGGAACGAATTCTGTTGGTAGTTTTTACACTACCTTGGTAGGCAGCTGAAAGGCACAAGAAAAGTTGCTCTACCTGCTTTGTGGGCTGAGATGGGGAACCGCTGAATTTTGGACTCGGCCGGTGACAAAATGTTCCAAACACACCCCCTGCACAACTCCACCGGGGAAGGTGCCAGACAGGAGTTCTCCTGGTAGTTTTTACACTACCTTGGTAGGCATCTGAAAGACACCACAAAAGTTGTTCTACCTGCTTTCTGGGCTGAGAGGGGGAAACGCTGAATTTTGGAGTCGGCTGGTGACAAAATGTTCCAAACACACCCCATGCACAACTCCACCGGGGAAGGTGCCAGACAGGAGTTCTCCTGGTAGTTTTTACACTACCTTGGTAGGCATCTGAAAGGCACCACAAAAGTTGTTCTACCTGCTTTCTGGGCTGAGATGGGGAACAGCTGAATTTTGGACTCGGCTGGTGATAAAATGTTCCAAACACACCCCCTGCACAACTCCACCGGGGAAGGTGCCAGACAGGAGTTCTCCTGGTAGTTTTTACACTACCTTGGTAGGCATCTGAAAGACACCACAAAAGTTGTTCTACCTGCTTTCTGGGCTGAGATGGGGAACCGCTGATTTTTGGAGTCGGCCGGTGACAAAATGTTTCACAGACACCCCATGCACAACTCCACCGGGGAAGGTGCCAGACAGGAGTTCTCCTGGTGGTTTTTACACTACCTTGGTAGGCATCTGAAAGACACCACAAAAGTTGTTCTACCTGCTTTCTGGGCTGAGATGGGGAACAGCTGAATTTTGGACTCGGCCGGTGACAAAATGTTCCAAACACACCCCATGCACAACTCCACCGGGGAAGGTGCCAGACAGGAGTTCTCTTAGTAGTTTTTACACTACCTTGGTAGGCATCTGAAAGACACCACAAAAGTTGTTCTACCAACATTTCTGGGCTGAGATGGGGAACCGCTGATTTTTGGAGTCGGCCGGTGACAAAATGTTTCACAGACACCCCCTGCACAACTCCACCGGGGAAGGTGCCAGACAGGATTTCTCCTGGTAGTTTTTACATTGCTCCGGTAGGCATTTGAAAGACACCACAAAAGTTGTTCTACCTGCTTTCTGGGCTGAGATGGGGAACCGCTGAATTTTGGACTCGGCCGGTGACAAAATGTTCCACAGACACCCCATGCACAACTCCACCGGGGAAGGTGCCAGGAACGAATTCTCTTGGTAGTTTTTACACTACCTTGGTAGGCAGCTGAAAGGCACCACAAAAGTTGTTCTACCTGCTTTCTGGGCTGAGATGGGGAAACGCTGAATTTTGGAGTCGGCTGGTGGCAAAATGTTCCAAACACACCCCATGCACAACTCCACCGGGGAAGGTGCCAGACAGGAGTTCTCCTGGTAGTTTTTACACTACCTTGGTAGGCATTTGAAAGGCACCGCAAATGTTGTTCTTCCTGCTTTCTGGGCTGAGATGGGGAACCGCTGAATTTTGGACTCGGCCGGTGACAAAATGTTCCAAACACAACCCATGCACAACTCCACCGGGGAAGGTGCCAGACAGGAGTTCTCTTGGTAGTTTTTACACTACCTTGGTAGGCAGCTGAAAGGCACCACAAAAGTTGTTCTACCTGCTTTCTGGGCTGAGATGGGGAACCGCTGAATTTTGGACTCGGCTGGTGACAAAATGTTCCAAACACACCCCCTGCACAACTCCACCGGGGAAGGTGCCAGACAGGAGTTCTCCTGGTAGTTTTTACATTGCTCCGGTAGGCATCTGAAAGACACCACAAAAGTTGTTCTACCTGCTTTCTGGGCTGAGATGGGGAACCGCTGAATTTTGGAGTCGGCCGGTGACAAAATGTTTCACAGACACCCCATGCACAACTCCACCGGGGAAGGTGCCAGACAGGAGTTCTCCTGGTGGTTTTTACACTACCTTGGAAGGCATTTGAAAGGCACCACAAAAGTTGTTCTTCCTGCTTTCTGGGCTGAGATGGGGAACCGCTGAATTTTGGAGTCGGCCGGTGACAAAATGTTCCACAGACACCCCATGCACAACTCCACCGGGGAAGGTGCCAGGAACGAATTCTGTTGGTAGTTTTTACACTACCTTGGTAGGCAGCTGAAAGGCACAAGAAAAGTTGTTGTACCTGCTTTGTGGGCTGAGATGCGGAAACGCTGAATTTTGGAGTCGGCCGTTGACAAAATGTTCCAAACACACCCCATGCACAACTCCACCGGGGAAGGTGCCAGACAGGAGTTCTCTTGGTAGTTTTTACACTACCTTGGTAGGCATCTGAAAGGCACCACAAAAGTTGTTCTACCTGCTTTCTGGGCTGAGATGGGGAAACGCTGAATTTTGGAGTCGGCCGGTGACAAAATGTTCCAAACACACCCCATGCACAACTCCACCGGGGAAGGTGCCAGACAGGAGTTCTCCTGGTAGTTTTTACACTACCTTGGTAGGCATCTGAAAGACACCACAAAAGTTGTTCTACCTGCTTTCTGGGCTGAGATGGGGAACCGCTGAATTTTGGACTCGGCCGGTGACAAAATGTTCCAAACACACCCCATGCACAACTCCACCGGGGAAGGTGCCAGACAGGAGTTCTCTTGGTAGTTTTTACACTACCTTGGTAGGCATCTAAAAGACACCACAAAAGTTCTTCTACCTGCTTTCTGGGCTGAGATGGGGAACCGCTGAATTTTGGACTCGGCTGGTGACAAAATGTTCCAAACACACCCCATGCACAACTCCACCGGGGAAGGTGCCAGACAGGAGTTCTCCTGGTAGTTTTTACATTGCTCCGGTAGGCATCTGAAAGACACCACAAAAGTTGTTCTACCTGCTTTCTGGGCTGAGATGGGGAAACGCTGAATTTTGGACTCGGCTGGTGACAAAATGTTCCAAACACACCCCATGCACAACTCCACCGGGGAAGGTGCCAGACAGGAGTTCTCCTGGTAGTTTTTACACTACCTTGGTAGGCATCTGAAAGACACCACAAAAGTTGTTCTACCTGCTTTCTGGGCTGAGATGGGGAAACGCTGAATTTTGGACTCGGCTGGTGACAAAATGTTCCAAACACACCCCATGCACAACTCCACCGGGGAAGGTGCCAGACAGGAGTTCTCCTGGTAGTTTTTACACTACCTTGGTAGGCATCTGAAAGACACCACAAAAGTTGTTCTACCTGCTTTCTGGGCTGAGATGGGGAATCGCTGAATTTTGGAGTCGGCCGGTGACAAAATGTTCCAAACACACCCCATGCACAACTCCACCGGGGAAGGTGCCAGACAGGAGTTCTCTTCGTAGTTTTTACACTACCTTGGTAGGCATCTGAAAGACACCACAAAAGTTGTTCTACCTGCTTTCTGGGCTGAGATGGGGAACCGCTGAATTTTGGACTCGGGTGGTGATAAAATGTTCCAAACACACCCCCTGCACAACTCCACCGGGGAAGGTGCCAGACAGGAGTTCTCCTGGTAGTTTTTACACTACCTTGGTAGGCATCTGAAAGACACCACAAAAGTTGTTCTACCTGCTTTCTGGGCTGAGATGGGGAACCGCTGATTTTTGGAGTCGGCCGGTGACAAAATGTTTCACAGACACCCCATGCACAACTCCACCGGGGAAGGTGCCAGACAGGAGTTCTCCTGGTGGTTTTTACACTACCTTGGTAGGCATTTGAAAGGCACCACAAAAGTTGTTCTACCTGCTTTCTGGGCTGAGATGGGGAAACGCTGAATTTTGGAGTCGGCTGGTGGCAAAATGTTCCAAACACACCCCATGCACAACTCCACCGGGGAAGGTGCCAGACAGGAGTTCTCTTAGTAGTTTTTACACTACCTTGGTAGGCATCTGAAAGACACCACAAAAGTTGTTCTACCTGCTTTCTGGGCTGAGATGGGGAACAGCTGAATTTTGGACTCGGCTGGTGACAAAATGTTCCAAACACACCCCCTGCACAACTCCACCGGGGAAGGTGCCAGACAGGAGTTCTCCTGGTAGTTTTTACATTGCTCCGGTAGGCATCTGAAAGACACCACAAAAGTTGTTCTACCTGCTTTCTGGGCTGAGATGGGGAACCGCTGATTTTTGGAGTCGGCCGGTGACAAAATGTTTCACAGACACCCCATGCACAACTCCACCGGGGAAGGTGCCAGACAGGAGTTCTCCTGGTAGTTTTTACACTACCTTGGTAGGCATCTGAAAGGCACCACAAAAGTTGTTCTACCTGCTTTCTGGGCTGAGATGGGGAACAGCTGAATTTTGGACTCGGCCGGTGACAAAATGTTCCAAACACACCCCATGCACAACTCCACCGGGGAAGGTGCCAGACAGGAGTTCTCTTAGTAATTTTTACACTACCTTGGTAGGCATCTGAATGACACCACAAAAGTTGTTCTACCAGCTTTCTGGGCTGAGATGGGGAACCGCTGATTTTTGGAGTCGGCCGGTGACAAAATGTTTCACAGACACCCCCTGCACAACTCCACCGGGGAAGGTGCCAGACAGGAGTTCTCCTGGTAGTTTTTACATTGCTCCGGTAGGCATCTGAAAGACACCACAAAAGTTGTTCTACCTGCTTTCTGGGCTGAGATGGGGAACCGCTGAATTTTGGAGTCGGCCGGTGACAAAATGTTCCACAGACACCCCATGCACAACTCCACCGGGGAAGGTGCCAGGAACGAATTCTCTTGGTAGTTTTTACACTACCTTGGTAGGCAGCTGAAAGGCACAAGAAAAGTTGTTCTACCTGCTTTGTGGGCTGAGATGGGGAACCGCTGAATTTTGGACTCGGCCGGTGACAAAATGTTCCAAACACACCCCATGCACAACTCCACCGGGGAAGGTGCCAGGAACGAATTCTGTTGGTAGTTTTTACACTACCTTGGTAGGCAGCTGAAAGGCACAAAAAAAGTTGTTCTACCTGCTTTGTGGGCTGAGATGGGGAACCGCTGATTTTTGGAGTCGGCCGGTGACAAAATGTTCCAAACACACCCCCTGCACAACTCCACCGGGGAAGGTGCCAGACAGGAGTTCTCCTGGTAGTTTTTACACTACCTTGGTAGGCATCTGAAAGACACCACAAAAGTTGTTCTACCTGCTTTCTGGGCTGAGATGGGGAACGGCTGAATTTTGGAGTCGGCCGGTGACAAAATGTTCCACAGACACCCCATGCACAACTCCACCGGGGAAGGTGCCAGGAACGAATTCTGTTGGTAGTTTTTACACTACCTTGGTAGGCAGCTGAAAGGCACAAGAAAAGTTGTTGTACCTGCTTTGTGGGCTGAGATGGGGAACCGCTGAATTTTGGAGTCGGCCGTTGACAAAATGTTCCAAACACACCCCATGCACAACTCCACCGGGGAAGGTGCCAGACAGGAGTTCTCCTGGTAGTTTTTACATTGCTCCGGTAGGCATCTGAAAGACACCACAAAAGTTGTTCTACCTGCTTTCTGGGCTGAGATGGGGAACCGCTGAATTTTGGACTCGGCCGGTGACAAAATGTTCCACAGACACCCCATGCACAACTCCACCGGGGAAGGTGCCAGGAACGAATTCTCTTGGTAGTTTTTACACTACCTTGGTAGGCAGCTGAAAGGCACAAGAAAAGTTGTTCTACCTGCTTTGTGGGCTGAGATGGGGAACCGCTGAATTTTGGACTCGGCCGGTGACAAAATGTTCCAAACACACCCCATGCACAACTCCACCGGGGAAGGTGCCAGGAACGAATTCTGTTGGTAGTTTTTACACTACCTTGGTAGGCAGCTGAAAGGCACCACAAAAGTTGTTCTACCTGCTTTCTGGGCTGAGATGGGGAAACTCTGAATTTTGGAGTCGGCTGGTGACAAAATGTTCCAAACACACCCCATGCACAACTCCACCGGGGAAGGTGCCAGACAGGAGTTCTCCTGGTAGTTTTTACACTACCTTGGTAGGCATCTGAAAGACACCACAAATGTTGTTCTTCCTGCTTTCTGGGCTGAGATGGGGAACCGCTGAATTTTGGACTCGGCCGGTGACAAAATGTTCCAAACACACCCCATGCACAACTCCACCGGGGAAGGTGCCAGACAGGAGTTCTCTTGGTAGTTTTTACACTACCTTGGTAGGCAGCTGAAAGGCACCACAAAAGTTGTTCTACCTGCTTTCTGGGCTGAGATGGGGAACCGCTGAATTTTGGACTCGGCTGGTGACAAAATGTTCCAAACACACCCCCTGCACAACTCCACCGGGGAAGGTGCCAGACAGGAGTTCTCCTGGTAGTTTTTACATTGCTCCGGTAGGCATCTGAAAGACACCACAAAAGTTGTTCTACCTGCTTTCTGGGCTGAGATGGGGAATCGCTGAATTTTGGAGTCGGCCGGTGACAAAATGTTTCACAGACACCCCATGCACAACTCCACCGGGGAAGGTGCCAGACAGGAGTTCTCCTGGTGGTTTTTACACTACCTTGGTAGGCATTTGAAAGGCACCACAAAAGTTGTTCTACCTGCTTTCTGGGCTGAGATGGGGAACCGCTGAATTTTGGACTCGGCCGGTGACAAAATGTTCCACAGACACCCCAAGCACAACTCCACCGGGGAAGGAGCCAGGAACGAATTCTGTTGGTAGTTTTTACACTACCTTGGTAGGCAGCTGAAAGGCACAAGAAAAGTTGTTGTACCTGCTTTGTGGGCTGAGATGGGGAACCGCTGAATTTTGGAGTCGGCCGTTGACAAAATGTTCCAAACACACCCCATGCACAACTCCACCGGGGAAGGTGCCAGACAGGAGTTCTCTTGGTAGTTTTTACACTACCTTGGTAGGCATCTGAAAGGCACCAAAAAAGTTGTTCTACCTGCTTTCTGGGCTGAGATGGGGAACCGCTGAATTTTGGAGTCGGCCGGTGACAAAATGTTCCAAACACACCCCATGCACAACTCCACCACGGAAGGTGCCAGACAGGAGTTCTCCTGGTAGTTTTTACACTACCTTGGTAGGCATCTGAAAGACACCACAAAAGTTGTTCTACCTGCTTTCTGGGCTGAGATGGGGAATCGCTGAATTTTGGAGTCGGCCGGTGACAAAATGTTCCAAACACACCCCCTGCACAACTCCACCAGGGAAGGTGCCAGACAGGAGTTCTCCTGGTAGTTTTTACACTACCTTGGTAGGCATCTGAAAGACACCACAAAAGTTGTTCTACCTGCTTTCTGGGCTGAGATGGGGAACCGCTGAATTTTGGAGTCGGCCGGTGACAAAATGTTTCACAGACACCCCATGCACATCTCCACGGGGGAAGGTGCCAGACAGGAGTTCTCCTGGTGGTTTTTACACTACCTTGGTAGGCATTTGAAAGGCACCACAAAAGTTGTTCTTCCTGCTTTCTGGGCTGAGATGGGGAACCGCTGAATTTTGGAGTCGGCCGGTGACAAAATGTTCCACAGACACCCCATGCACAACTCCACCGGGGAAGGTGCCAGACAGGAGTTCTCCTGGTAGTTTTTACATTGCTCCGGTAGGCATCTGAAAGACACCACAAAAGTTGTTCTACCTGCTTTCTGGGCTGAGATGGGGAATCGCTGAATTTTGGAGTCGGCCGGTGACAAAATGTTTCACAGACACCCCATGCACAACTCCACCGGGGAAGGTGCCAGACAGGAGTTCTCCTGGTGGTTTTTACACTACCTTGGTAGGCATTTGAAAGGCACCACAAAAGTTGTTCTACCTGCTTTCTGGGCTGAGATGGGGAACCGCTGAATTTTGGACTCGGCCGGTGACAAAATGTTCCACAGACACCCCAAGCACAACTCCACCGGGGAAGGAGCCAGGAACGAATTCTGTTGGTAGTTTTTACACTACCTTGGTAGGCAGCTGAAAGGCACAAGAAAAGTTGTTGTACCTGCTTTGTGGGCTGAGATGGGGAACCGCTGAATTTTGGAGTCGGCCGTTGACAAAATGTTCCAAACACACCCCATGCACAACTCCACCGGGGAAGGTGCCAGACAGGAGTTCTCTTGGTAGTTTTTACACTACCTTGGTAGGCATCTGAAAGGCACCAAAAAAGTTGTTCTACCTGCTTTCTGGGCTGAGATGGGGAACCGCTGAATTTTGGACTCGGCCGGTGACAAAATGTTCCAAACACACCCCATGCACAACTCCACCACGGAAGGTGCCAGACAGGAGTTCTCCTGGTAGTTTTTACACTACCTTGGTAGGCATCTGAAAGACACCACAAAAGTTGTTCTACCTGCTTTCTGGGCTGAGATGGGGAATCGCTGAATTTTGGAGTCGGCCGGTGACAAAATGTTCCAAACACACCCCCTGCACAACTCCACCAGGGAAGGTGCCAGACAGGAGTTCTCCTGGTAGTTTTTACACTACCTTGGTAGGCATCTGAAAGACACCACAAAAGTTGTTCTACCTGCTTTCTGGGCTGAGATGGGGAACCGCTGAATTTTGGAGTCGGCCGGTGACAAAATGTTTCACAGACACCCCATGCACATCTCCACCGGGGAAGGTGCCAGACAGGAGTTCTCCTGGTGGTTTTTACACTACCTTGGTAGGCATTTGAAAGGCACCACAAAAGTTGTTCTTCCTGCTTTCTGGGCTGAGATGGGGAACCGCTGAATTTTGGAGTCGGCCGGTGACAAAATGTTCCACAGACACCCCATGCACAACTCCACCGGGGAAGGTGCCAGGAACGAATTCTGTTGGTAGTTTTTACACTACCTTGGTAGGCAGCTGAAAGGCACAAGAAAAGTTGTTGTACCTGCTTTGTGGGCTGAGATGCGGAAACGCTGAATTTTGGAGTCGGCCGTTGACAAAATGTTCCAAACACACCCCATGCACAACTCCACCGGGGAAGGTGCCAGACAGGAGTTCTCTTGGTAGTTTTTACACTACCTTGGTAGGCATCTGAAAGGCACCACAAAAGTTGTTCTACCTGCTTTCTGGGCTGAGATGGGGAAACGCTGAATTTTGGAGTCGGCCGGTGACAAAATGTTCCAAACACACCCCATGCACAACTCCACCGGGGAAGGTGCCAGACAGGAGTTCTCCTGGTAGTTTTTACACTACCTTGGTAGGCATCTGAAAGACACCACAAAAGTTGTTCTACCTGCTTTCTGGGCTGAGATGGGGAACCGCTGAATTTTGGACTCGGCCGGTGACAAAATGTTCCAAACACACCCCATGCACAACTCCACCGGGGAAGGTGCCAGACAGGAGTTCTCTTGGTAGTTTTTACACTACCTTGGTAGGCATCTAAAAGACACCACAAAAGTTGTTGTACCTGCTTTCTGGGCTGAGATGGGGAAACGCTGAATTTTGGACTCGGCTGGTGACAAAATGTTCCAAACACACCCCCTGCACAACTCCACCGGGGAAGGTGCCAGACAGGAGTTCTCCTGGTAGTTTTTACATTGCTCCGGTAGGCATCTGAAAGACACCACAAAAGTTGTTCTACCTGCTTTCTGGGCTGAGATGGGGAAACGCTGAATTTTGGACTCGGCTGGTGACAAAATGTTCCAAACACACCCCATGCACAACTCCACCGGGGAAGGTGCCAGACAGGAGTTCTCTTGGTAGTTTTTACACTACCTTGGTAGGCATCTGAAAGACACCACAAAAGTTGTTCTACCTGCTTTCTGGGCTGAGATGGGGAAACGCTGAATTTTGGACTCGGCTGGTGACAAAATGTTCCAAACACACCCCCTGCACAACTCCACCGGGGAAGGTGCCAGACAGGAGTTCTCCTGGTAGTTTTTACATTGATCCGGTAGGCAGCTGAAAGGCACCACAAAAGATGTTCTACCTGCTTTCTGGGCTGAGATGGGGAACCGCTGAATTTTGGACTCGGCCGGTGACAAAATGTTCCAAACACACCCCATGCACAACTCCACCGGGGAAGGTGCCAGACAGGAGTTCTCTTAGTAGTTTTTACACTACCTTGGTAGGCATCTGAAAGGCACCACAAAAGTTGTTCTACCTGCTTTCTGGGCTGAGATGGGGAACCGCTGAATTTTGGACTCCGCTGGTGACAAAATGTTCCAAACACACCCCCTGCACAACTCCACCGGGGAAGGTGCCAGACAGGAGTTCTCCTGGTAGTTTTTACACTACCTTGGTAGGCATCTGAAAGACACCACAAAAGTTTTTCTACCTGCTTTCTGGGCTGAGATGGGGAATCGCTGAATTTTGGACTCGGCCGGTGACAAAATGTTCCAAACACACCCCATGCACAACTCCACCGGGGAAGGTGCCAGACAGGAGTTCTCTTAGTAGTTTTTACACTACCTTGGTAGGCATCTGAAAGACACCACAAAAGTTGTTCTACCTGCTTTCTGGGCTGAGATGGGGAACAGCTGAATTTTGGACTCGGCTGGTGATAAAATGTTCCAAACACACCCCCTGCACAACTCCACCGGGGAAGGTGCCAGACAGGAGTTCTCCTGGTAGTTTTTACACTACCTTGGTAGGCATGTGAAAGACACCACAAAAGTTGTTCTACCTGCTTTCTGGGCTGAGATGGGGAACCGCTGATTTTTGGAGTCGGCCGGTGACAAAATGTTTCACAGACACCCCATGCACAACTCCACCGGGGAAGGTGCCAGACAGGAGTTCTCCTGGTGGTTTTTACACTACCTTGGTAGGCATCTGAAAGACACCACAAAAGTTGTTCTACCTGCTTTCTGGGCTGAGATGGGGAACAGCTGAATTTTGGACTCGGCCGGTGACAAAATGTTCCAAACACACCCCATGCACAACTCCACCGGGGAAGGTGCCAGACAGGAGTTCTCTTAGTAGTTTTTACACTACCTTGGTAGGCATCTGAAAGACACCACAAAAGTTGTTCTACCAGCTTTCTGGGCTGAGATGGGGAACCGCTGATTTTTGGAGTCGGCCGGTGACAAAATGTTTCACAGACACCCCCTGCACAACTCCACCGGGGAAGGTGCCAGACAGGAGTTCTCCTGGTAGTTTTTACATTGCTCCGGTAGGCATCTGAAAGACACCACAAAAGTTGTTCTACCTGCTTTCTGGGCTGAGATGGGGAACCGCTGAATTTTGGAGTCGGCCGGTGACAAAATGTTCCACAGACACCCCATGCACAACTCCACCGGGGAAGGTGCCAGGAACGAATTCTCTTGGTAGTTTTTACACTACCTTGGTAGGCAGCTGAAAGGCACAAGAAAAGTTGTTCTACCTGCTTTCTGGGCTGAGATGGGGAACCGCTGAATTTTGGACTCGGCCGGTGACAAAATGTTCCAAACACACCCCATGCACAACTCCACCGGGGAAGGTGCCAGGAACGAATTCTGTTGGTAGTTTTTACACTACCTTGGTAGGCAGCTGAAAGGCACAAGAAAAGTTGTTCTACCTGCTTTGTGGGCTGAGATGGGGAACCGCTGAATTTTGGACTCGGCCGGTGACAAAATGTTCCAAACACACCCCCTGCACAACTCCACCGGGGAAGGTGCCAGACAGGAGTTCTCCTGGTAGTTTTTACACTACCTTGGTAGGCATCTGAAAGACACCACAAAAGTTGTTCTACCTGCTTTCTGGGCTGAGATGGGGAAACGCTGAATTTTGGACTCGGCTGGTGACAAAATGTTCCAAACACACCCCCTGCACAACTCCACCGGGGAAGGTGCCAGACAGGAGTTCTCCTGGTAGTTTTTACACTACCTTGGTAGGCATCTGAAAGACACCACAAAAGTTGTTCTACCTGCTTTCTGGGCTGAGATGGGGAACGGCTGAATTTTGGAGTCGGCCGGTGACAAAATGTTCCACAGACACCCCATGCACAACTCCACCGGGGAAGGTGCCAGGAACGAATTCTGTTGGTAGTTTTTACACTACCTTGGTAGGCATCTGAAAGGCACCACAAAAGTTGTTGTACCTGCTTTGTGGGCTGAGATGGGGAACCGCTGAATTTTGGAGTCGGCCGTTGACAAAATGTTCCAAACACACCCCATGCACAACTCCACCGGGGAAGGTGCCAGACAGGAGTTCTCTTAGTAGTTTTTACACTACCTTGGTAGGCATCTGAAAGACACCACAAATGTTGTTCTTCCTGCTTTCTGGGCTGAGATGGGGAACCGCTGAATTTTGGACTCGGCCGGTGACAAAATGTTCCAAACACACCCCATGCACAACTCCACCGGGGAAGGTGCCAGACAGGAGTTCTCTTGGTAGTTTTTACACTACCTTGGTAGGCATCTGAAAGGCACCACAAAAGTTGTTCTACCTGCTTTCTGGGCTGAGATGGGGAACCGCTGAATTTTGGACTCGGCTGGTGACAAAATGTTCCAAACACACCCCATGCACAACTCCACCGGGGAAGGTGCCAGACAGGAGTTCTCCTGGTAGTTTTTACATTGCTCCGGTAGGCATCTGAAAGACACCACAAAAGTTGTTCTACCTGCTTTCTGGGCTGAGATGGGGAACCGCTGAATTTTGGACTCGGCCGGTGACAAAATGTTCCACAGACACCCCATGCACAACTCCACCGGGGAAGGTGCCAGGAACGAATTCTCTTGGTAGTTTTTACACTACCTTGGTAGGCAGCTGAAAGGCACAAGAAAAGTTGTTCTACCTGCTTTGTGGGCTGAGATGGGGAACCGCTGAATTTTGGACTCGGCCGGTGACAAAATGTTCCAAACACACCCCCTGTACAACTCCACCGGGGAAGGTGCCAGACAGGAGTTCTCCTGGTAGTTTTTACATTGCTCCGGTAGGCATCTGAAAGACACCACAAAAGTTGTTCTACCTGCTTTCTGGGCTGAGATGGGGAACCGCTGATTTTTGGAGTCGGCCGGTGACAAAATGTTTCACAGACACCCCATGCACAACTCCACCGGGGAAGGTGCCAGACAGGAGTTCTCCTGGTAGTTTTTACATTGCTCCGGTAGGCATCTGAAAGACACCACAAAAGTTGTTCTACCTGCTTTCTGGGCTGAGATGGGGAAACGCTGAATTTTGGAGTCGGCTGGTGGCAAAATGTTCCAAACACACCCCCTGCACAACTCCACCGGGGAAGGTGCCAGACAGGAGTTCTCCTGGTAGTTTTTACATTGATCCGGTAGGCAGCTGAAAGGCACCACAAAAGATGTTCTACCTGCTTTCTGGGCTGAGATGGGGAACCGCTGAATTTTGGACTCGGCTGGTGACAAAATGTTCCAAACACACCCCATGCACAACTCCACCGGGGAAGGTGCCAGACAGGAGTTCTCTTAGTAGTTTTTACACTACCTTGGTAGGCATCTGAAAGGCACCACAAAAGTTGTTCTACCTGCTTTCTGGGCTGAGATGGGGAACCGCTGAATTTTGGAGTCGGCTGGTGGCAAAATGTTCCAAACACACCCCCTGCACAACTCCACCGGGGAAGGTGCCAGACAGGAGTTCTCCTGGTAGTTTTTACACTACCTTGGTAGGCATCTGAAAGACACCACAAAAGTTGTTCTACCTGCTTTCTGGGCTGAGATGGGGAATCGCTGAATTTTGGACTCGGCCGGTGACAAAATGTTCCAAACACACCCCATGCACAACTCCACCGGGGAAGGTGCCAGACAGGAGTTCTCTTAGTAGTTTTTACACTACCTTGGTAGGCATCTGAAAGACACCACAAAAGTTGTTCTACCTGCTTTCTGGGCTGAGATGGGGAACAGCTGAATTTTGGACTCGGCTGGTGATAAAATGTTCCAAACACACCCCATGCACAACTCCACCGGGGAAGGTGCCAGACAGGAGTTCTCCTGGTAGTTTTTACATTGCTCCGGTAGGCATCTGAAAGACACCACAAATGTTGTTCTTCCTGCTTTCTGGGCTGAGATGGGGAACCGCTGAATTTTGGACTCGGCCGGTGACAAAATGTTCCAAACACACCCCATGCACAACTCCACCGGGGAAGGTGCCAGACAGGAGTTCTCTTGGTAGTTTTTACACTACCTTGGTAGGCAGCTGAAAGGCACCACAAAAGTTGTTCTACCTGCTTTCTGGGCTGAGATGGGGAACCGCTGAATTTTGGACTCGGCTGGTGACAAAATGTTCCAAACACACCCCCTGCACAACTCCACCGGGGAAGGTGCCAGACAGGAGTTCTCCTGGTAGTTTTTACATTGCTCCGGTAGGCATCTGAAAGACACCACAAAAGTTGTTCTACCTGCTTTCTGGGCTGAGATGGGGAACCGCTGAATTTTGGACTCGGCCGGTGACAAAATGTTCCACAGACACCCCATGCACAACTCCACCGGGGAAGGTGCCAGGAACGAATTCTGTTGGTAGTTTTTACACTACCTTGGTAGGCAGCTGAAAGGCACAAGAAAAGTTGTTCTACCTGCTTTGTGGGCTGAGATGGGGAACCGCTGAATTTTGGACTCGGCCGGTGACAAAATGTTCCAAACACACCCCATGCACAACTCCACCGGGGAAGGTGCCAGGAACGAATTCTGTTGGTAGTTTTTACACTACCTTGGTAGGCATTTGAAAGGCACCACAAAAGTTGTTCTACCTGCTTTCTGGGCTGAGATGGGGAAACTCTGAATTTTGGACTCGGCTGGTGACAAAATGTTCCAAAGACACCCCCTGCACAACTCCACCGGGGAAGGTGCCAGACAGGAGTTCTCCTGGTAGTTTTTACACTACCTTGGTAGGCATCTGAAAGACACCACAAATGTTGTTCTTCCTGCTTTCTGGGCTGAGATGGGGAACCGCTGAATTTTGGACTCGGCCGGTGACAAAATGTTCCAAACACACCCCCTGCACAACTCCACCGGGGAAGGTGCCAGACAGGAGTTCTCTTGGTAGTTTTTACACTACCTTGGTAGGCAGCTGAAAGGCACCACAAAAGTTGTTCTACCTGCTTTCTGGGCTGAGATGGGGAACCGCTGAATTTTGGACTCGGCTGGTGACAAAATGTTCCAAACACACCCCCTGCACAACTCCACCGGGGAAGGTGCCAGACAGGAGTTCTCCTGGTAGTTTTTACATTGCTCCGGTAGGCATCTGAAAGACACCACAAAAGTTGTTCTACCTGCTTTCTGGGCTGAGATGGGGAATCGCTGAATTTTGGAGTCGGCCGGTGACAAAATGTTTCACAGACACCCCATGCACAACTCCACCGGGGAAGGTGCCAGACAGGAGTTCTCCTGGTGGTTTTTACACTACCTTGGTAGGCATTTGAAAGGCACCACAAAAGTTGTTCTACCTGCTTTCTGGGCTGAGATGGGGAACCGCTGAATTTTGGACTCGGCCGGTGACAAAATGTTCCACAGACACCCCATGCACAACTCCACCGGGGAAGGAGCCAGGAACGAATTCTGTTGGTAGTTTTTACACTACCTTGGTAGGCAGCTGAAAGGCACAAGAAAAGTTGTTGTACCTGCTTTGTGGGCTGAGATGGGGAACCGCTGAATTTTGGAGTCGGCCGTTGACAAAATGTTCCAAACACACCCCATGCACAACTCCACCGGGGAAGGTGCCAGACAGGAGTTCTCTTGGTAGTTTTTACACTACCTTGGTAGGCATCTGAAAGGCACCAAAAAAGTTGTTCTACCTGCTTTCTGGGCTGAGATGGGGAACCGCTGAATTTTGGAGTCGGCCGGTGACAAAATGTTCCAAACACACCCCATGCACAACTCCACCACGGAAGGTGCCAGACAGGAGTTCTCCTGGTAGTTTTTACACTACCTTGGTAGGCATCTGAAAGACACCACAAAAGTTGTTCTACCTGCTTTCTGGGCTGAGATGGGGAATCGCTGAATTTTGGAGTCGGCCGGTGACAAAATGTTCCAAACACACCCCATGCACAACTCCACCGGGGAAGGTGCCAGACAGGAGTTCTCCTGGTAGTTTTTACACTACCTTGGTAGGCATCTGAAAGACACCACAAAAGTTGTTCTACCTGCTTTCTGGGCTGAGATGGGGAACCGCTGAATTTTGGAGTCGGCCGGTGACAAAATGTTTCACAGACACCCCATGCACATCTCCACCGGGGAAGGTGCCAGACAGGAGTTCTCCTGGTGGTTTTTACACTACCTTGGTAGGCATTTGAAAGGCACCACAAAAGTTGTTCTTCCTGCTTTCTGGGCTGAGATGGGGAACCGCTGAATTTTGGAGTCGGCCGGTGACAAAATGTTCCACAGACACCCCATGCACAACTCCACCGGGGAAGGTGCCAGGAACGAATTCTGTTGGTAGTTTTTACACTACCTTGGTAGGCAGCTGAAAGGCACAAGAAAAGTTGTTGTACCTGCTTTGTGGGCTGAGATGCGGAAACGCTGAATTTTGGAGTCGGCCGTTGACAAAATGTTCCAAACACACCCCATGCACAACTCCACCGGGGAAGGTGCCAGACAGGAGTTCTCTTGGTAGTTTTTACACTACCTTGGTAGGCATCTGAAAGGCACCACAAAAGTTGTTCTACCTGCTTTCTGGGCTGAGATGGGGAAACGCTGAATTTTGGAGTCGGCCGGTGACAAAATGTTCCAAACACACCCCATGCACAACTCCACCGGGGAAGGTGCCAGACAGGAGTTCTCCTGGTAGTTTTTACACTACCTTGGTAGGCATCTGAAAGACACCACAAAAGTTGTTCTACCTGCTTTCTGGGCTGAGATGGGGAACCGCTGAATTTTGGACTCGGCCGGTGACAAAATGTTCCAAACACACCCCATGCACAACTCCACCGGGGAAGGTGCCAGACAGGAGTTCTCTTGGTAGTTTTTACACTACCTTGGTAGGCATCTAAAAGACACCACAAAAGTTGTTGTACCTGCTTTCTGGGCTGAGATGGGGAAACGCTGAATTTTGGACTCGGCTGGTGACAAAATGTTCCAAACACACCCCCTGCACAACTCCACCGGGGAAGGTGCCAGACAGGAGTTCTCCTGGTAGTTTTTACATTGCTCCGGTAGGCATCTGAAAGACACCACAAAAGTTGTTCTACCTGCTTTCTGGGCTGAGATGGGGAACCGCTGAATTTTGGACTCGGCTGGTGACAAAATGTTCCAAACACACCCCATGCACAACTCCACCGGGGAAGGTGCCAGACAGGAGTTCTCTTGGTAGTTTTTACACTACCTTGGTAGGCATCTGAAAGACACCACAAAAGTTGTTCTACCTGCTTTCTGGGCTGAGATGGGGAAACGCTGAATTTTGGACTCGGCTGGTGACAAAATGTTCCAAACACACCCCATGCACAACTCCACCGGGGAAGGTGCCAGACAGGAGTTCTCTTCGTAGTTTTTACACTACCTTGGTAGGCATCTGAAAGACACCACAAAAGTTGTTCTACCTGCTTTCTGGGCTGAGATGGGGAATCGCTGAATTTTGGACTCGGCCGGTGACAAAATGTTCCAAACACACCCCATGCACAACTCCACCGGGGAAGGTGCCAGACAGGAGTTCTCTTCGTAGTTTTTACACTACCTTGGTAGGCATCTGAAAGACACCACAAAAGTTGTTCTACCTGCTTTCTGGGCTGAGATGGGGAACAGCTGAATTTTGGACTCGGCTGGTGATAAAATGTTCCAAACACACCCCCTGCACAACTCCACCGGGGAAGGTGCCAGACAGGAGTTCTCCTGGTAGTTTTTACATTGCTCCGGTAGGCATCTGAAAGACACCACAAAAGTTGTTCTACCTGCTTTCTGGGCTGAGATGGGGAAACGCTGATTTTTGGAGTCGGCCGGTGACAAAATGTTTCACAGACACCCCATGCACAACTCCACCGGGGAAGGTGCCAGACAGGAGTTCTCCTGGTGGTTTTTACACTACCTTGGTAGGCATTTGAAAGGCACCACAAAAGTTGTTCTACCTGCTTTCTGGGCTGAGATGGGGAAACGCTGAATTTTGGAGTCGGCTGGTGGCAAAATGTTCCAAACACACCCCCTGCACAACTCCACCGGGGAAGGTGCCAGACAGGAGTTCTCCTGGTAGTTTTTACATTGATCCGGTAGGCAGCTGAAAGGCACCACAAAAGATGTTCTACCTGCTTTCTGGGCTGAGATGGGGAACCGCTGAATTTTGGACTCGGCCGGTGACAAAATGTTCCAAACACACCCCATGCACAACTCCACCGGGGAAGGTGCCAGACAGGAGTTCTCTTAGTAGTTTTTACACTACCTTGGTAGGCATCTGAAAGGCACCACAAAAGTTGTTCTACCTGCTTTCTGGGCTGAGATGGGGAACCGCTGAATTTTGGAGTCGGCTGGTGGCAAAATGTTCCAAACACACCCCCTGCACAACTCCACCGGGGAAGGTGCCAGACAGGAGTTCTCCTGGTAGTTTTTACACTACCTTGGTAGGCATCTGAAAGACACCACAAAAGTTTTTCTACCTGCTTTCTGGGCTGAGATGGGGAATCGCTGAATTTTGGACTCGGCCGGTGACAAAATGTTCCAAACACACCCCATGCACAACTCCACCGGGGAAGGTGCCAGACAGGAGTTCTCTTAGTAGTTTTTACACTACCTTGGTAGGCATCTGAAAGACACCACAAAAGTTGTTCTACCTGCTTTCTGGGCTGAGATGGGGAACAGCTGAATTTTGGACTCGGCTGGTGACAAAATGTTCCAAACACACCCCCTGCACAACTCCACCGGGGAAGGTGCCAGACAGGAGTTCTCCTGGTAGTTTTTACACTACCTTGGTAGGCATCTGAAAGACACCACAAAAGTTGTTCTACCTGCTTTCTGGGCTGAGATGGGGAACCGCTGATTTTTGGACTCGGCCGGTGACAAAATGTTCCACAGACACCCCATGCACAACTCCACCGGGGAAGGTGCCAGGAACGAATTCTCTTGGTAGTTTTTACACTACCTTGGTAGGCAGCTGAAAGGCACCAGAAAAGTTGTTCTACCTGCTTTGTGGGCTGAGATGGGGAACCGCTGAATTTTGGACTCGGCCGGTGACAAAATGTTCCAAACACACCCCCTGCACAACTCCACCGGGGAAGGTGCCAGACAGGAGTTCTCCTGGTAGTTTTTACATTGCTCCGGTAGGCATCTGAAAGACACCACAAAAGTTGTTCTACCTGCTTTCTGGGCTGAGATGGGGAACCGCTGATTTTTGGAGTCGGCCGGTGACAAAATGTTTCACAGACACCCCATGCACAACTCCACCGGGGAAGGTGCCAGACAGGAGTTCTCCTGGTGGTTTTTACACTACCTTGGTAGGCATTTGAAAGGCACCACAAAAGTTGTTCTACCTGCTTTCTGGGCTGAGATGGGGAAACGCTGAATTTTGGAGTCGGCTGGTGGCAAAATGTTCCAAACACACCCCCTGCACAACTCCACCGGGGAAGGTGCCAGACAGGAGTTCTCCTGGTAGTTTTTACATTGATCCGGTAGGCAGCTGAAAGGCACCACAAAAGATGTTCTACCTGCTTTCTGGGCTGAGATGGGGAACCGCTGAATTTTGGACTCGGCTGGTGACAAAATGTTCCAAACACACCCCATGCACAACTCCACCGGGGAAGGTGCCAGACAGGAGTTCTCTTAGTAGTTTTTACACTACCTTGGTAGGCATCTGAAAGGCACCACAAAAGTTGTTCTACCTGCTTTCTGGGCTGAGATGGGGAACCGCTGAATTTTGGAGTCGGCTGGTGGCAAAATGTTCCAAACACACCCCCTGCACAACTCCACCGGGGAAGGTGCCAGACAGGAGTTCTCCTGGTAGTTTTTACACTACCTTGGTAGGCATCTGAAAGACACCACAAAAGTTGTTCTACCTGCTTTGTGGGCTGAGATGGGGAATCGCTGAATTTTGGACTCGGCCGGTGACAAAATGTTCCAAACACACCCCATGCACAACTCCACCGGGGAAGGTGCCAGACAGGAGTTCTCTTAGTAGTTTTTACACTACCTTGGTAGGCATCTGAAAGACACCACAAAAGTTGTTCTACCTGCTTTCTGGGCTGAGATGGGGAACAGCTGAATTTTGGACTCGGCTGGTGATAAAATGTTCCAAACACACCCCATGCACAACTCCACCGGGGAAGGTGCCAGACAGGAGTTCTCCTGGTAGTTTTTACATTGCTCCGGTAGGCATCTGAAAGACACCACAAAAGTTGTTCTACCTGCTTTCTGGGCTGAGATGGGGAACCGCTGAATTTTGGACTCGGCCGGTGACAAAATGTTCCACAGACACCCCATGCACAACTCCACCGGGGAAGGTGCCAGGAACGAATTCTCTTGGTAGTTTTTACACTACCTTGGTAGGCAGCTGAAAGGCACAAGAAAAGTTGTTCTACCTGCTTTGTGGGCTGAGATGGGGAACCGCTGAATTTTGGACTCGGCCGGTGACAAAATGTTCCAAACACACCCCATGCACAACTCCACCGGGGAAGGTGCCAGGAACGAATTCTGTTGGTAGTTTTTACACTACCTTGGTAGGCATTTGAAAGGCACCACAAAAGTTGTTCTACCTGCTTTCTGGGCTGAGATGGGGAAACTCTGAATTTTGGAGTCGGCTGGTGACAAAATGTTCCAAACACACCCCATGCACAACTCCACCGGGGAAGGTGCCAGACAGGAGTTCTCCTGGTAGTTTTTACACTACCTTGGTAGGCATCTGAAAGACACCACAAATGTTGTTCTTCCTGCTTTCTGGGCTGAGATGGGGAACCGCTGAATTTTGGACTCGGCCGGTGACAAAATGTTCCAAACACACCCCATGCACAACTCCACCGGGGAAGGTGCCAGACAGGAGTTCTCTTGGTAGTTTTTACACTACCTTGGTAGGCAGCTGAAAGGCACCACAAAAGTTGTTCTACCTGCTTTCTGGGCTGAGATGGGGAACCGCTGAATTTTGGACTCGGCTGGTGACAAAATGTTCCAAACACACCCCCTGCACAACTCCACCGGGGAAGGTGCCAGACAGGAGTTCTCCTGGTAGTTTTTACATTGCTCCGGTAGGCATCTGAAAGACACCACAAAAGTTGTTCTACCTGCTTTCTGGGCTGAGATGGGGAATCGCTGAATTTTGGACTCGGCCGGTGACAAAATGTTTCACAGACACCCCATGCACAACTCCACCGGGGAAGGTGCCAGACAGGAGTTCTCCTGGTGGTTTTTACACTACCTTGGTAGGCATTTGAAAGGCACCACAAAAGTTGTTCTACCTGCTTTCTGGGCTGAGATGGGGAACCGCTGAATTTTGGACTCGGCCGGTGACAAAATGTTCCACAGACACCCCATGCACAACTCCACCGGGGAAGGTGCCAGACAGGAGTTCTCTTGGTAGTTTTTACACTACCTTGGTAGGCAGCTGAAAGGCACCACAAAAGTTGTTCTACCTGCTTTCTGGGCTGAGATGGGGAACCGCTGAATTTTGGACTCGGCTGGTGACAAAATGTTCCAAACACACCCCCTGCACAACTCCACCGGGGAAGGTGCCAGACAGGAGTTCTCCTGGTAGTTTTTACATTGCTCCGGTAGGCATCTGAAAGACACCACAAAAGTTGTTCTACCTGCTTTCTGGGCTGAGATGGGGAATCGCTGAATTTTGGACTCGGCCGGTGACAAAATGTTTCACAGACACCCCATGCACAACTCCACCGGGGAAGGTGCCAGACAGGAGTTCTCCTGGTGGTTTTTACACTACCTTGGTAGGCATTTGAAAGGCACCACAAAAGTTGTTCTACCTGCTTTCTGGGCTGAGATGGGGAACCGCTGAATTTTGGACTCGGCCGGTGACAAAATGTTCCACAGACACCCCATGCACAACTCCACCGGGGAAGGAGCCAGGAACGAATTCTGTTGGTAGTTTTTACACTACCTTGGTAGGCAGCTGAAAGGCACAAGAAAAGTTGTTGTACCTGCTTTGTGGGCTGAGATGGGGAACCGCTGAATTTTGGAGTCGGCCGTTGACAAAATGTTCCAAACACACCCCATGCACAACTCCACCGGGGAAGGTGCCAGACAGGAGTTCTCTTGGTAGTTTTTACACTACCTTGGTAGGCATCTGAAAGGCACCAAAAAAGTTGTTCTACCTGCTTTCTGGGCTGAGATGGGGAACCGCTGAATTTTGGAGTCGGCCGGTGACAAAATGTTCCAAACACACCCCCTGCACAACTCCACCACGGAAGGTGCCAGACAGGAGTTCTCCTGGTAGTTTTTACACTACCTTGGTAGGCATCTGAAAGACACCACAAAAGTTGTTCTACCTGCTTTCTGGGCTGAGATGGGGAATCGCTGAATTTTGGACTCGGCCGGTGACAAAATGTTCCAAACACACCCCCTGCACAACTCCACCGGGGAAGGTGCCAGACAGGAGTTCTCCTGGTAGTTTTTACACTACCTTGGTAGGCATCTGAAAGACACCACAAAAGTTGTTCTACCTGCTTTCTGGGCTGAGATGGGGAACCGCTGAATTTTGGAGTCGGCCGGTGACAAAATGTTTCACAGACACCCCCTGCACAACTCCACAGGGGAAGGTGCCAGACAGGAGTTCTCCTGGTAGTTTTTACATTGCTCCGGTAGGCATCTGAAAGACACCACAAAAGTTGTTCTACCTGCTTTCTGGGCTGAGATGGGGAACCGCTGAATTTTGGAGTCGGCCGGTGACAAAATGTTCCACAGACACCCCATGCACAACTCCACCGGGGAAGGTGCCAGGAACGAATTCTCTTGGTAGTTTTTACACTACCTTGGTAGGCAGCTGAAAGGCACAAGAAAAGTTGTTCTACCTGCTTTGTGGGCTGAGATGGGGAACCGCTGAATTTTGGACTCGGCCGGTGACAAAATGTTCCAAACACACCCCATGCACAACTCCACCGGGGAAGGTGCCAGGAACGAATTCTGTTGGTAGTTTTTACACTACCTTGGTAGGCAGCTGAAAGGCACAAGAAAAGTTGTTCTACCTGCTTTGTGGGCTGAGATGGGGAACCGCTGAATTTTGGACTCGGCCGGTGACAAAATGTTCCAAACACACCCCCTGCACAACTCCACCGGGGAAGGTGCCAGACAGGAGTTCTCCTGGTAGTTTTTACACTACCTTGGTAGGCATCTGAAAGACACCACAAAAGTTGTTCTACCTGCTTTCTGGGCTGAGATGGGGAAACGCTGAATTTTGGACTCGGCTGGTGACAAAATGTTCCAAACACACCCCCTGCACAACTCCACCGGGGAAGGTGCCAGACAGGAGTTCTCCTGGTAGTTTTTACACTACCTTGGTAGGCATCTGAAAGACACCACAAAAGTTGTTCTACCTGCTTTCTGGGCTGAGATGGGGAACCGCTGAATTTTGGACTCGGCCGGTGACAAAATGTTCCAAACACACCCCATGCACAACTCCACCGGGGAAGGTGCCAGACAGGAGTTCTCCTGGTAGTTTTTACATTGCTCCGGTAGGCATCTGAAAGACACCACAAAAGTTGTTCTACCTGCTTTCTGGGCTGAGATGGGGAACGGCTGAATTTTGGAGTCGGCCGGTGACAAAATGTTCCACAGACACCCCATGCACAACTCCACCGGGGAAGGTGCCAGGAACGAATTCTGTTGGTAGTTTTTACACTACCTTGGTAGGCAGCTGAAAGGCACAAGAAAAGTTGTTGTACCTGCTTTCTGGGCTGAGATGGGGAACCGCTGAATTTTGGAGTCGGCCGTTGACAAAATGTTCCAAACACACCCCATGCACAACTCCACCGGGGAAGGTGCCAGACAGGAGTTCTCCTGGTAGTTTTTACACTACCTTGGTAGGCATCTGAAAGACACCACAAATGTTGTTCTTCCTGCTTTCTGGGCTGAGATGGGGAACCGCTGAATTTTGGACTCGGCCGGTGACAAAATGTTCCAAACACACCCCATGCACAACTCCACCGGGGAAGGTGCCAGACAGGAGTTCTCTTGGTAGTTTTTACACTACCTTGGTAGGCAGCTGAAAGGCACCACAAAAGTTGTTCTACCTGCTTTCTGGGCTGAGATGGGGAACCGCTGAATTTTGGACTCGGCTGGTGACAAAATGTTCCAAACACACCCCATGCACAACTCCACCGGGGAAGGTGCCAGACAGGAGTTCTCCTGGTAGTTTTTACATTGCTCCGGTAGGCATCTGAAAGACACCACAAAAGTTGTTCTACCTGCTTTCTGGGCTGAGATGGGGAACCGCTGAATTTTGGACTCGGCCGGTGACAAAATGTTCCACAGACACCCCATGCACAACTCCACCGGGGAAGGTGCCAGACAGGAGTTCTCTTGGTAGTTTTTACACTACCTTGGTAGGCAGCTGAAAGGCACAAGAAAAGTTGTTCTACCTGCTTTGTGGGCTGAGATGGGGAACCGCTGAATTTTGGACTCGGCCGGTGACAAAATGTTCCAAACACACCCCCTGCACAACTCCACCGGGGAAGGTGCCAGACAGGAGTTCTCCTGGTAGTTTTTACATTGCTCCGGTAGGCATCTGAAAGACACCACAAAAGTTGTTCTACCTGCTTTCTGGGCTGAGATGGGGAACCGCTGATTTTTGGAGTCGGCCGGTGACAAAATGTTTCACAGACACCCCATGCACAACTCCACCGGGGAAGGTGCCAGACAGGAGTTCTCCTGGTGGTTTTTACACTACCTTGGTAGGCATTTGAAAGGCACCACAAAATTTGTTCTACCTGCTTTCTGGGCTGAGATGGGGAAACGCTGAATTTTGGAGTCGGCTGGTGGCAAAATGTTCCAAACACACCCCCTGCACAACTCCACCGGGGAAGGTGCCAGACAGGAGTTCTCCTGGTAGTTTTTACATTGATCCGGTAGGCAGCTGAAAGGCACCACAAAAGATGTTCTACCTGCTTTCTGGGCTGAGATGGGGAACCGCTGAATTTTGGACTCGGCTGGTGACAAAATGTTCCAAACACACCCCATGCACAACTCCACCGGGGAAGGTGCCAGACAGGAGTTCTCCTGGTAGTTTTTACACTACCTTGGTAGGCATCTGAAAGGCACCACAAAAGTTGTTCTACCTGCTTTCTGGGCTGAGATGGGGAACCGCTGAATTTTGGAGTCGGCTGGTGGCAAAATGTTCCAAACACACCCCCTGCACAACTCCACCGGGGAAGGTGCCAGACAGGAGTTCTCTTAGTAGTTTTTACACTACCTTGGTAGGCATCTGAAAGACACCACAAAAGTTTTTCTACCTGCTTTCTGGGCTGAGATGGGGAATCGCTGAATTTTGGACTCGGCCGGTGACAAAATGTTCCAAACACACCCCATGCACAACTCCACCGGGGAAGGTGCCAGACAGGAGTTCTCCTGGTAGTTTTTACATTGCTCCGGTAGGCAGCTGAAAGGCACCACAAAAGATGTTCTACCTGCTTTCTGGGCTGAGATGGGGAACCGCTGAATTTTGGACTCGGCTGGTGACAAAATGTTCCAAACACACCCCATGCACAACTCCACCGGGGAAGGTGCCAGACAGGAGTTCTCTTAGTAGTTTTTACACTACCTTGGTAGGCATCTGAAAGGCACCACAAAAGTTGTTCTACCTGCTTTCTGGGCTGAGATGGGGAACCGCTGATTTTTGGAGTCGGCCGGTGACAAAATGTTTCACAGACACCCCATGCACAACTCCACCGGGGAAGGTGCCAGACAGGAGTTCTCCTGGTGGTTTTTACACTACCTTGGTAGGCATCTGAAAGACACCACAAAAGTTGTTCTACCTGCTTTCTGGGCTGAGATGGGGAACAGCTGAATTTTGGACTCGGCCGGTGACAAAATGTTCCAAACACACCCCATGCACAACTCCACCGGGGAAGGTGCCAGACAGGAGTTCTCTTAGTAGTTTTTACACTACCTTGGTAGGCATCTGAAAGACACCACAAAAGTTGTTCTACCAGCTTTCTGGGCTGAGATGGGGAACCGCTGATTTTTGGAGTCGGCCGGTGACAAAATGTTTCACAGACACCCCCTGCACAACTCCACCGGGGAAGGTGCCAGACAGGAGTTCTCCTGGTAGTTTTTACATTGCTCCGGTAGGCATCTGAAAGACACCACAAAAGTTGTTCTACCTGCTTTCTGGGCTGAGATGGGGAACCGCTGAATTTTGGACTCGGCCGGTGACAAAATGTTCCACAGACACCCCATGCACAACTCCACCGGGGAAGGTGCCAGGAACGAATTCTCTTGGTAGTTTTTACACTACCTTGGTAGGCAGCTGAAAGGCACAAGAAAAGTTGTTCTACCTGCTTTGTGGGCTGAGATGGGGAACCGCTGAATTTTGGACTCGGCCGGTGACAAAATGTTCCAAACACACCCCATGCACAACTCCACCGGGGAAGGTGCCAGGAACGAATTCTGTTGGTAGTTTTTACACTACCTTGGTAGGCAGCTGAAAGGCACAAGAAAAGTTGTTCTACCTGCTTTCTGGGCTGAGATGGGGAACCGCTGAATTTTGGACTCGGCCGGTGACAAAATGTTCCAAACACACCCCCTGCACAACTCCACCGGGGAAGGTGCCAGACAGGAGTTCTCCTGGTAGTTTTTACACTACCTTGGTAGGCATCTGAAAGACACCACAAAAGTTGTTCTACCTGCTTTCTGGGCTGAGATGGGGAAACGCTGAATTTTGGACTCGGCTGGTGACAAAATGTTCCAAACACACCCCCTGCACAACTCCACCGGGGAAGGTGCCAGACAGGAGTTCTCCTGGTAGTTTTTACATTGCTCCGGTAGGCATCTGAAAGACACCACAAAAGTTGTTCTACCTGCTTTCTGGGCTGAGATGGGGTACGGCTGAATTTTGGAGTCGGCCGGTGACAAAATGTTCCACAGACACCCCATGCACAACTCCACCGGGGAAGGTGCCAGGAACGAATTCTGTTGGTAGTTTTTACACTACCTTGGTAGGCATCTGAAAGGCACCACAAAAGTTGTTCTACCTGCTTTGTGGGCTGAGATGGGGAACCGCTGAATTTTGGAGTCGGCCGTTGACAAAATGTTCCAAACACACCCCATGCACAACTCCACCGGGGAAGGTGCCAGACAGGAGTTCTCTTAGTAGTTTTTACACTACCTTGGTAGGCATCTGAAAGACACCACAAATGTTGTTCTTCCTGCTTTCTGGGCTGAGATGGGGAACCGCTGAATTTTGGACTCGGCCGGTGACAAAATGTTCCAAACACACCCCATGCACAACTCCACCGGGGAAGGTGCCAGACAGGAGTTCTCTTGGTAGTTTTTACACTACCTTGGTAGGCAGCTGAAAGGCACCACAAAAGTTGTTCTACCTGCTTTCTGGGCTGAGATGGGGAACCGCTGAATTTTGGACTCGGCTGGTGACAAAATGTTCCAAACACACCCCATGCACAACTCCACCGGGGAAGGTGCCAGACAGGAGTTCTCCTGGTAGTTTTTACACTACCTTGGTAGGCATTTGAAAGGCACCACAAAAGTTGTTCTACCTGCTTTCTGGGCTGAGATGGGGAACCGCTGAATTTTGGACTCGGCCGGTGACAAAATGTTCCACAGACACCCCATGCACAACTCCACCGGGGAAGGTGCCAGGAACGAATTCTCTTGGTAGTTTTTACACTACCTTGGTAGGCAGCTGAAAGGCACAAGAAAAGTTGTTCTACCTGCTTTGTGGGCTGAGATGGGGAACCGCTGAATTTTGGACTCGGCCGGTGACAAAATGTTCCAAACACACCCCCTGCACAACTCCACCGGGGAAGGTGCCAGACAGGAGTTCTCCTGGTAGTTTTTACATTGCTCCGGTAGGCATCTGAAAGACACCACAAAAGTTGTTCTACCTGCTTTCTGGGCTGAGATGGGGAACCGCTGATTTTTGGAGTCGGCCGGTGACAAAATGTTTCACAGACACCCCATGCACAACTCCACCGGGGAAGGTGCCAGACAGGAGTTCTCCTGGTGGTTTTTACACTACCTTGGTAGGCATTTGAAAGGCACCACAAAAGTTGTTCTACCTGCTTTCTGGGCTGAGATGGGGAAACGCTGAATTTTGGAGTCGGCTGGTGGCAAAATGTTCCAAACACACCCCCTGCACAACTCCACCGGGGAAGGTGCCAGACAGGAGTTCTCCTGGTAGTTTTTACATTGATCCGGTAGGCAGCTGAAAGGCACCACAAAAGATGTTCTACCTGCTTTCTGGGCTGAGATGGGGAACCGCTGAATTTTGGACTCGGCTGGTGACAAAATGTTCCAAACACACCCCATGCACAACTCCACCGGGGAAGGTGCCAGACAGGAGTTCTCTTAGTAGTTTTTACACTACCTTGGTAGGCATCTGAAAGGCACCACAAAAGTTGTTCTACCTGCTTTCTGGGCTGAGATGGGGAACCGCTGAATTTTGGAGTCGGCTGGTGGCAAAATGTTCCAAACACACCCCCTGCACAACTCCACCGGGGAAGGTGCCAGACAGGAGTTCTCCTGGTAGTTTTTACACTACCTTGGTAGGCATCTGAAAGACACCACAAAAGTTTTTCTACCTGCTTTCTGGGCTGAGATGGGGAACCGCTGAATTTTGGACTCGGCCGGTGACAAAATGTTCCAAACACACCCCATGCACAACTCCACCGGGGAAGGTGCCAGACAGGAGTTCTCTTGGTAGTTTTTACACTACCTTGGTAGGCAGCTGAAAGGCACCACAAAAGTTGTTCTACCTGCTTTCTGGGCTGAGATGGGGAACCGCTGAATTTTGGACTCGGCTGGTGACAAAATGTTCCAAACACACCCCCTGCACAACTCCACCGGGGAAGGTGCCAGACAGGAGTTCTCCTGGTAGTTTTTACATTGCTCCGGTAGGCATCTGAAAGACACCACAAAAGTTGTTCTACCTGCTTTCTGGGCTGAGATGGGGAACCGCTGAATTTTGGACTCGGCCGGTGACAAAATGTTCCACAGACACCCCATGCACAACTCCACCGGGGAAGGTGCCAGGAACGAATTCTCTTGGTAGTTTTTACACTACCTTGGTAGGCAGCTGAAAGGCACAAGAAAAGTTGTTCTACCTGCTTTGTGGGCTGAGATGGGGAACCGCTGAATTTTGGACTCGGCCGGTGACAAAATGTTCCAAACACACCCCATGCACAACTCCACCGGGGAAGGTGCCAGGAACGAATTCTGTTGGTAGTTTTTACACTACCTTGGTAGGCATTTGAAAGGCACCACAAAAGTTGTTCTACCTGCTTTGTGGGCTGAGATGGGGAAACTCTGAATTTTGGAGTCGGCTGGTGACAAAATGTTCCAAACACACCCCATGCACAACTCCACCGGGGAAGGTGCCAGACAGGAGTTCTCCTGGTAGTTTTTACACTACCTTGGTAGGCATCTGAAAGACACCACAAATGTTGTTCTTCCTGCTTTCTGGGCTGAGATGGGGAACCGCTGAATTTTGGACTCGGCCGGTGACAAAATGTTCCAAACACACCCCATGCACAACTCCACCGGGGAAGGTGCCAGACAGGAGTTCTCTTGGTAGTTTTTACACTACCTTGGTAGGCAGCTGAAAGGCACCACAAAAGTTGTTCTACCTGCTTTCTGGGCTGAGATGGGGAACCGCTGAATTTTGGACTCGGCTGGTGACAAAATGTTCCAAACACACCCCCTGCACAACTCCACCGGGGAAGGTGCCAGACAGGAGTTCTCCTGGTAGTTTTTACATTGCTCCGGTAGGCATCTGAAAGACACCACAAAAGTTGTTCTACCTGCTTTCTGGGCTGAGATGGGGAATCGCTGAATTTTGGACTCGGCCGGTGACAAAATGTTTCACAGACACCCCATGCACAACTCCACCGGGGAAGGTGCCAGACAGGAGTTCTCCTGGTGGTTTTTACACTACCTTGGTAGGCATTTGAAAGGCACCACAAAAGTTGTTCTACCTGCTTTCTGGGCTGAGATGGGGAACCGCTGAATTTTGGACTCGGCCGGTGACAAAATGTTCCACAGACACCCCATGCACAACTCCACCGGGGAAGGAGCCAGGAACGAATTCTGTTGGTAGTTTTTACACTACCTTGGTAGGCAGCTGAAAGGCACAAGAAAAGTTGTTGTACCTGCTTTGTGGGCTGAGATGGGGAACCGCTGAATTTTGGAGTCGGCCGTTGACAAAATGTTCCAAACACACCCCATGCACAACTCCACCGGGGAAGGTGCCAGACAGGAGTTCTCTTGGTAGTTTTTACACTACCTTGGTAGGCATCTGAAAGGCACCAAAAAAGTTGTTCTACCTGCTTTCTGGGCTGAGATGGGGAACCGCTGAATTTTGGAGTCGGCCGGTGACAAAATGTTCCAAACACACCCCATGCACAACTCCACCACGGAAGGTGCCAGACAGGAGTTCTCCTGGTAGTTTTTACACTACCTTGGTAGGCATCTGAAAGACACCACAAAAGTTGTTCTACCTGCTTTCTGGGCTGAGATGGGGAATCGCTGAATTTTGGACTCGGCCGGTGACAAAATGTTCCAAACACACCCCCTGCACAACTCCACCGGGGAAGGTGCCAGACAGGAGTTCTCCTGGTAGTTTTTACACTACCTTGGTAGGCATCTGAAAGACACCACAAAAGTTGTTCTACCTGCTTTCTGGGCTGAGATGGGGAACCGCTGAATTTTGGAGTCGGCCGGTGACAAAATGTTCCACAGACACCCCATGCACAACTCCACCGGGGAAGGTGCCAGGAACGAATTCTGTTGGTAGTTTTTACACTACCTTGGTAGGCAGCTGAAAGGCACAAGAAAAGTTGTTGTACCTGCTTTGTGGGCTGAGATGCGGAAACGCTGAATTTTGGAGTCGGCCGTTGACAAAATGTTCCAAACACACCCCATGCACAACTCCACCGGGGAAGGTGCCAGACAGGAGTTCTCTTGGTAGTTTTTACACTACCTTGGTAGGCATCTGAAAGGCACCACAAAAGTTGTTCTACCTGCTTTCTGGGCTGAGATGGGGAAACGCTGAATTTTGGAGTCGGCCGGTGACAAAATGTTCCAAACACACCCCATGCACAACTCCACCGGGGAAGGTGCCAGACAGGAGTTCTCCTGGTAGTTTTTACACTACCTTGGTAGGCATCTGAAAGACACCACAAAAGTTGTTCTACCTGCTTTCTGGGCTGAGATGGGGAACCGCTGAATTTTGGACTCGGCCGGTGACAAAATGTTCCAAACACACCCCATGCACAACTCCACCGGGGAAGGTGCCAGACAGGAGTTCTCTTGGTAGTTTTTACACTACCTTGGTAGGCATCTAAAAGACACCACAAAAGTTGTTGTACCTGCTTTCTGGGCTGAGATGGGGAAACGCTGAATTTTGGACTCGGCTGGTGACAAAATGTTCCAAACACACCCCCTGCACAACTCCACCGGGGAAGGTGCCAGGAACGAATTCTCTTGGTAGTTTTTACACTACCTTGGTAGGCAGCTGAAAGGCACAAGAAAAGTTGTTCTACCTGCTTTGTGGGCTGAGATGGGGAACCGCTGAATTTTGGACTCGGCCGGTGACAAAATGTTCCAAACACACCCCCTGCACAACTCCACCGGGGAAGGTGCCAGACAGGAGTTCTCTTAGTAGTTTTTACACTACCTTGGTAGGCATCTGAAAGACACCACAAAAGTTGTTCTACCTGCTTTCTGGGCTGAGATGGGGAACCGCTGATTTTTGGAGTCGGCCGGTGACAAAATGTTTCACAGACACCCCATGCACAACTCCACCGGGGAAGGTGCCAGACAGGAGTTCTCCTGGTGGTTTTTACACTACCTTGGTAGGCATTTGAAAGGCACCACAAAAGTTGTTCTACCTGCTTTCTGGGCTGAGATGGGGAAACGCTGAATTTTGGAGTCGGCTGGTGGCAAAATGTTCCAAACACACCCCCTGCACAACTCCACCGGGGAAGGTGCCAGACAGGAGTTCTCCTGGTAGTTTTTACATTGATCCGGTAGGCAGCTGAAAGGCACCACAAAAGATGTTCTACCTGCTTTCTGGGCTGAGATGGGGAACCGCTGAATTTTGGACTCGGCTGGTGACAAAATGTTCCAAACACACCCCATGCACAACTCCACCGGGGAAGGTGCCAGACAGGAGTTCTCTTAGTAGTTTTTACACTACCTTGGTAGGCATCTGAAAGGCACCACAAAAGTTGTTCTACCTGCTTTCTGGGCTGAGATGGGGAACCGCTGAATTTTGGAGTCGGCTGGTGGCAAAATGTTCCAAACACACCCCCTGCACAACTCCACCGGGGAAGGTGCCAGACAGGAGTTCTCCTGGTAGTTTTTACACTACCTTGGTAGGCATCTGAAAGACACCACAAAAGTTTTTCTACCTGCTTTCTGGGCTGAGATGGGGAACCGCTGAATTTTGGAGTCGGCCGGTGACAAAATGTTCCAAACACACCCCATGCACAACTCCACCGGGGAAGGTGCCAGACAGGAGTTCTCTTGGTAGTTTTTACACTACCTTGGTAGGCAGCTGAAAGGCACCACAAAAGTTGTTCTACCTGCTTTCTGGGCTGAGATGGGGAACCGCTGAATTTTGGACTCGGCTGGTGACAAAATGTTCCAAACACACCCCCTGCACAACTCCACCGGGGAAGGTGCCAGACAGGAGTTCTCCTGGTAGTTTTTACATTGCTCCGGTAGGCATCTGAAAGACACCACAAAAGTTGTTCTACCTGCTTTCTGGGCTGAGATGGGGAACCGCTGAATTTTGGACTCGGCCGGTGACAAAATGTTCCACAGACACCCCATGCACAACTCCACCGGGGAAGGTGCCAGGAACGAATTCTCTTGGTAGTTTTTACACTACCTTGGTAGGCAGCTGAAAGGCACAAGAAAAGTTGTTCTACCTGCTTTGTGGGCTGAGATGGGGAACCGCTGAATTTTGGACTCGGCCGGTGACAAAATGTTCCAAACACACCCCATGCACAACTCCACCGGGGAAGGTGCCAGGAACGAATTCTGTTGGTAGTTTTTACACTACCTTGGTAGGCATTTGAAAGGCACCACAAAAGTTGTTCTACCTGCTTTCTGGGCTGAGATGGGGAAACTCTGAATTTTGGAGTCGGCTGGTGACAAAATGTTCCAAACACACCCCATGCACAACTCCACCGGGGAAGGTGCCAGACAGGAGTTCTCCTGGTAGTTTTTACACTACCTTGGTAGGCATCTGAAAGACACCACAAATGTTGTTCTTCCTGCTTTCTGGGCTGAGATGGGGAACCGCTGAATTTTGGACTCGGCCGGTGACAAAATGTTCCAAACACACCCCATGCACAACTCCACCGGGGAAGGTGCCAGACAGGAGTTCTCTTGGTAGTTTTTACACTACCTTGGTAGGCAGCTGAAAGGCACCACAAAAGTTGTTCTACCTGCTTTCTGGGCTGAGATGGGGAACCGCTGAATTTTGGACTCGGCTGGTGACAAAATGTTCCAAACACACCCCCTGCACAACTCCACCGGGGAAGGTGCCAGACAGGAGTTCTCCTGGTAGTTTTTACATTGCTCCGGTAGGCATCTGAAAGACACCACAAAAGTTGTTCTACCTGCTTTCTGGGCTGAGATGGGGAATCGCTGAATTTTGGACTCGGCCGGTGACAAAATGTTTCACAGACACCCCATGCACAACTCCACCGGGGAAGGTGCCAGACAGGAGTTCTCCTGGTGGTTTTTACACTACCTTGGTAGGCATTTGAAAGGCACCACAAAAGTTGTTCTACCTGCTTTCTGGGCTGAGATGGGGAACCGCTGAATTTTGGACTCGGCCGGTGACAAAATGTTCCACAGACACCCCATGCACAACTCCACCGGGGAAGGAGCCAGGAACGAATTCTGTTGGTAGTTTTTACACTACCTTGGTAGGCAGCTGAAAGGCACAAGAAAAGTTGTTGTACCTGCTTTGTGGGCTGAGATGGGGAACCGCTGAATTTTGGAGTCGGCCGTTGACAAAATGTTCCAAACACACCCCATGCACAACTCCACCGGGGAAGGTGCCAGACAGGAGTTCTCTTGGTAGTTTTTACACTACCTTGGTAGGCAGCTGAAAGGCACCAAAAAAGTTGTTCTACCTGCTTTCTGGGCTGAGATGGGGAACCGCTGAATTTTGGAGTCGGCCGGTGACAAAATGTTCCAAACACACCCCATGCACAACTCCACCACGGAAGGTGCCAGACAGGAGTTCTCCTGGTAGTTTTTACACTACCTTGGTAGGCATCTGAAAGACACCACAAAAGTTGTTCTACCTGCTTTCTGGGCTGAGATGGGGAATCGCTGAATTTTGGACTCGGCCGGTGACAAAATGTTCCAAACACACCCCCTGCACAACTCCACCGGGGAAGGTGCCAGACAGGAGTTCTCCTGGTAGTTTTTACACTACCTTGGTAGGCATCTGAAAGACACCACAAAAGTTGTTCTACCTGCTTTCTGGGCTGAGATGGGGAACCGCTGAATTTTGGAGTCGGCCGGTGACAAAATGTTCCACAGACACCCCATGCACAACTCCACCGGGGAAGGTGCCAGGAACGAATTCTGTTGGTAGTTTTTACACTACCTTGGTAGGCAGCTGAAAGGCACAAGAAAAGTTGTTGTACCTGCTTTGTGGGCTGAGATGCGGAAACGCTGAATTTTGGAGTCGGCCGTTGACAAAATGTTCCAAACACACCCCATGCACAACTCCACCGGGGAAGGTGCCAGACAGGAGTTCTCTTGGTAGTTTTTACACTACCTTGGTAGGCATCTGAAAGGCACCACAAAAGTTGTTCTACCTGCTTTCTGGGCTGAGATGGGGAAACGCTGAATTTTGGAGTCGGCCGGTGACAAAATGTTCCAAACACACCCCATGCACAACTCCACCGGGGAAGGTGCCAGACAGGAGTTCTCCTGGTAGTTTTTACACTACCTTGGTAGGCATCTGAAAGACACCACAAAAGTTGTTCTACCTGCTTTCTGGGCTGAGATGGGGAACCGCTGAATTTTGGACTCGGCCGGTGACAAAATGTTCCAAACACACCCCATGCACAACTCCACCGGGGAAGGTGCCAGACAGGAGTTCTCTTGGTAGTTTTTACACTACCTTGGTAGGCATCTAAAAGACACCACAAAAGTTGTTGTACCTGCTTTCTGGGCTGAGATGGGGAAACGCTGAATTTTGGACTCGGCTGGTGACAAAATGTTCCAAACACACCCCCTGCACAACTCCACCGGGGAAGGTGCCAGACAGGAGTTCTCCTGGTAGTTTTTACACTACCTTGGTAGGCATCTGAAAGACACCACAAAAGTTTTTCTACCTGCTTTCTGGGCTGAGATGGGGAATCGCTGAATTTTGGACTCGGCCGGTGACAAAATGTTCCAAACACACCCCATGCACAACTCCACCGGGGAAGGTGCCAGACAGGAGTTCTCTTAGTAGTTTTTACTCTACCTTGGTAGGCATCTGAAAGACACCACAAAAGTTGTTCTACCTGCTTTCTGGGCTGAGATGGGGAACAGCTGAATTTTGGACTCGGCTGGTGATAAAATGTTCCAAACACACCCCATGCACAACTCCACCGGAGAAGGTGCCAGACAGGAGTTCTCCTGGTAGTTTTTACATTGCTCTGGTAGGCATCTGAAAGACACCACAAATGTTGTTCTTCCTGCTTTCTGGGCTGAGATGGGGAACCGCTGAATTTTGGACTCGGCCGGTGACAAAATGTTCCAAACACACCCCATGCACAACTCCACCGGGGAAGGTGCCAGACAGGAGTTCTCTTGGTAGTTTTTACACTACCTTGGTAGGCAGCTGAAAGGCACCACAAAAGTTGTTCTACCTGCTTTCTGGGCTGAGATGGGGAACCGCTGAATTTTGGACTCGGCTGGTGACAAAATGTTCCAAACACACCCCCTGCACAACTCCACCGGGGAAGGTGCCAGACAGGAGTTCTCCTGGTAGTTTTTACATTGCTCCGGTAGGCATCTGAAAGACACCACAAAAGTTGTTCTACCTGCTTTCTGGGCTGAGATGGGGAACCGCTGAATTTTGGAGTCGGCCGGTGACAAAATGTTCCACAGACACCCCATGCACAACTCCACCGGGGAAGGTGCCAGGAACGAATTCTCTTGGTAGTTTTTACACTACCTTGGTAGGCAGCTGAAAGGCACAAGAAAAGTTGTTCTACCTGCTTTGTGGGCTGAGATGGGGAACCGCTGAATTTTGGACTCGGCCGGTGACAAAATGTTCCAAACACACCCCATGCACAACTCCACCGGGGAAGGTGCCAGGAACGAATTCTGTTGGTAGTTTTTACACTACCTTGGTAGGCATTTGAAAGGCACCACAAAAGTTGTTCTACCTGCTTTCTGGGCTGAGATGGGGAAACTCTGAATTTTGGAGTCGGCTGGTGACAAAATGTTCCAAACACACCCCATGCACAACTCCACCGGGGAAGGTGCCAGACAGGAGTTCTCCTGGTAGTTTTTACACTACCTTGGTAGGCATCTGAAAGACACCACAAATGTTGTTCTTCCTGCTTTCTGGGCTGAGATGGGGAACCGCTGAATTTTGGACTCGGCCGGTGACAAAATGTTCCAAACACACCCCATGCACAACTCCACCGGGGAAGGTGCCAGACAGGAGTTCTCTTGGTAGTTTTTACACTACCTTGGTAGGCAGCTGAAAGGCACCACAAAAGTTGTTCTACCTGCTTTCTGGGCTGAGATGGGGAACCGCTGAATTTTGGACTCGGCTGGTGACAAAATGTTCCAAACACACCCCCTGCACAACTCCACCGGGGAAGGTGCCAGACAGGAGTTCTCCTGGTAGTTTTTACATTGCTCCGGTAGGCATCTGAAAGACACCACAAAAGTTGTTCTACCTGCTTTCTGGGCTGAGATGGGGAATCGCTGAATTTTGGAGTCGGCCGGTGACAAAATGTTTCACAGACACCCCATGCACAACTCCACCGGGGAAGGTGCCAGACAGGAGTTCTCCTGGTGGTTTTTACACTACCTTGGTAGGCATTTGAAAGGCACCACAAAAGTTGTTGTACCTGCTTTCTGGGCTGAGATGGGGAACCGCTGAATTTTGGACTCGGCCGGTGACAAAATGTTCCACAGACACCCCATGCACAACTCCACCGGGGAAGGAGCCAGGAACGAATTCTGTTGGTAGTTTTTACACTACCTTGGTAGGCAGCTGAAAGGCACAAGAAAAGTTGTTGTACCTGCTTTGTGGGCTGAGATGGGGAACCGCTGAATTTTGGAGTCGGCCGTTGACAAAATGTTCCAAACACACCCCATGCACAACTCCACCGGGGAAGGTGCCAGACAGGAGTTCTCTTGGTAGTTTTTACACTACCTTGGTAGGCATCTGAAAGACACCACAAAAGTTGTTCTACCTGCTTTCTGGGCTGAGATGGGGAATCGCTGAATTTTGGACTCGGCCGGTGACAAAATGTTCCAAACACACCCCCTGCACAACTCCACCGGGGAAGGTGCCAGACAGGAGTTCTCCTGGTAGTTTTTACACTACCTTGGTAGGCATCTGAAAGACACCACAAAAGTTGTTCTACCTGCTTTCTGGGCTGAGATGGGGAACCGCTGAATTTTGGAGTCGGCCGGTGACAAAATGTTTCACAGACACCCCATGCACATCTCCACCGGGGAAGGTGCCAGACAGGAGTTCTCCTGGTGGTTTTTACACTACCTTGGTAGGCATTTGAAAGGCACCACAAAAGTTGTTCTTCCTGCTTTCTGGGCTGAGATGGGGAACCGCTGAATTTTGGAGTCGGCCGGTGACAAAATGTTCCACAGACACCCCATGCACAACTCCACCGGGGAAGGTGCCAGGAACGAATTCTGTTGGTAGTTTTTACACTACCTTGGTAGGCAGCTGAAAGGCACAAGAAAAGTTGTTCTACCTGCTTTGTGGGCTGAGATGCGGAAACGCTGAATTTTGGAGTCGGCCGTTGACAAAATGTTCCAAACACACCCCATGCACAACTCCACCGGGGAAGGTGCCAGACAGGAGTTCTCTTGGTAGTTTTTACACTACCTTGGTAGGCATCTGAAAGGCACCACAAAAGTTGTTCTACCTGCTTTCTGGGCTGAGATGGGGAAACGCTGAATTTTGGAGTCGGCCGGTGACAAAATGTTCCAAACACACCCCATGCACAACTCCACCGGGGAAGGTGCCAGACAGGAGTTCTCCTGGTAGTTTTTACACTACCTTGGTAGGCATCTGAAAGACACCACAAAAGTTGTTCTACCTGCTTTCTGGGCTGAGATGGGGAACCGCTGAATTTTGGACTCGGCCGGTGACAAAATGTTCCAAACACACCCCATGCACAACTCCACCGGGGAAGGTGCCAGACAGGAGTTCTCTTGGTAGTTTTTACACTACCTTGGTAGGCATCTAAAAGACACCACAAAAGTTGTTGTACCTGCTTTCTGGGCTGAGATGGGGAAACGCTGAATTTTGGACTCGGCTGGTGACAAAATGTTCCAAACACACCCCCTGCACAACTCCACCGGGGAAGGTGCCAGACAGGAGTTCTCCTGGTAGTTTTTACATTGCTCCGGTAGGCATCTGAAAGACACCACAAAAGTTGTTCTACCTGCTTTCTGGGCTGAGATGGGGAAACGCTGAATTTTGGACTCGGCTGGTGACAAAATGTTCCAAACACACCCCATGCACAACTCCACCGGGGAAGGTGCCAGACAGGAGTTCTCTTGGTAGTTTTTACACTACCTTGGTAGGCATCTGAAAGACACCACAAAAGTTGTTCTACCTGCTTTCTGGGCTGAGATGGGGAAACGCTGAATTTTGGACTCGGCTGGTGACAAAATGTTCCAAACACACCCCATGCACAACTCCACCGGGGAAGGTGCCAGACAGGAGTTCTCTTCGTAGTTTTTACACTACCTTGGTAGGCATCTGAAAGACACCACAAAAGTTGTTCTACCTGCTTTCTGGGCTGAGATGGGGAATCGCTGAATTTTGGACTCGGCCGGTGACAAAATGTTCCAAACACACCCCATGCACAACTCCACCGGGGAAGGTGCCAGACAGGAGTTCTCTTCGTAGTTTTTACACTACCTTGGTAGGCATCTGAAAGACACCACAAAAGTTGTTCTACCTGCTTTCTGGGCTGAGATGGGGAACAGCTGAATTTTGGACTCGGCTGGTGATAAAATGTTCCAAACACACCCCCTGCACAACTCCACCGGGGAAGGTGCCAGACAGGAGTTCTCCTGGTAGTTTTTACATTGCTCCGGTAGGCATCTGAAAGACACCACAAAAGTTGTTCTACCTGCTTTCTGGGCTGAGATGGGGAAACGCTGAATTTTGGAGTCGGCCGGTGACAAAATGTTTCACAGACACCCCATGCACAACTCCACCGGGGAAGGTGCCAGACAGGAGTTCTCCTGGTGGTTTTTACACTACCTTGGTAGGCATTTGAAAGGCACCACAAAAGTTGTTCTACCTGCTTTCTGGGCTGAGATGGGGAAACGCTGAATTTTGGAGTCGGCTGGTGGCAAAATGTTCCAAACACACCCCCTGCACAACTCCACCGGGGAAGGTGCCAGACAGGAGTTCTCCTGGTAGTTTTTACATTGATCCGGTAGGCAGCTGAAAGGCACCACAAAAGATGTTCTACCTGCTTTCTGGGCTGAGATGGGGAACCGCTGAATTTTGGACTCGGCCGGTGACAAAATGTTCCAAACACACCCCATGCACAACTCCACCGGGGAAGGTGCCAGACAGGAGTTCTCTTAGTAGTTTTTACACTACCTTGGTAGGCATCTGAAAGGCACCACAAAAGTTGTTCTACCTGCTTTCTGGGCTGAGATGGGGAACCGCTGAATTTTGGAGTCGGCTGGTGGCAAAATGTTCCAAACACACCCCCTGCACAACTCCACCGGGGAAGGTGCCAGACAGGAGTTCTCCTGGTAGTTTTTACACTACCTTGGTAGGCATCTGAAAGACACCACAAAAGTTTTTCTACCTGCTTTCTGGGCTGAGATGGGGAATCGCTGAATTTTGGACTCGGCCGGTGACAAAATGTTCCAAACACACCCCATGCACAACTCCACCGGGGAAGGTGCCAGACAGGAGTTCTCTTAGTAGTTTTTACACTACCTTGGTAGGCATCTGAAAGACACCACAAAAGTTGTTCTACCTGCTTTCTGGGCTGAGATGGGGAACAGCTGAATTTTGGACTCGGCTGGTGATAAAATGTTCCAAACACACCCCCTGCACAACTCCACCGGGGAAGGTGCCAGACAGGAGTTCTCCTGGTAGTTTTTACACTACCTTGGTAGGCATCTGAAAGACACCACAAAAGTTGTTCTACCTGCTTTCTGGGCTGAGATGGGGAACCGCTGATTTTTGGAGTCGGCCGGTGACAAAATGTTTCACAGACACCCCATGCACAACTCCACCGGGGAAGGTGCCAGACAGGAGTTCTCCTGGTGGTTTTTACACTACCTTGGTAGGCATCTGAAAGACACCACAAAAGTTGTTCTACCTGCTTTCTGGGCTGAGATGGGGAACAGCTGAATTTTGGACTCGGCCGGTGACAAAATGTTCCAAACACACCCCATGCACAACTCCACCGGGGAAGGTGCCAGACAGGAGTTCTCTTAGTAGTTTTTACACTACCTTGGTAGGCATCTGAAAGGCACCACAAAAGTTGTTCTACCTGCTTTCTGGGCTGAGATGGGGAACCGCTGAATTTTGGAGTCGGCTGGTGGCAAAATGTTCCAAACACACCCCCTGCACAACTCCACCGGGGAAGGTGCCAGACAGGAGTTCTCCTGGTAGTTTTTACACTACCTTGGTAGGCATCTGAAAGACACCACAAAAGTTTTTCTACCTGCTTTCTGGGCTGAGATGGGGAATCGCTGAATTTTGGACTCGGCCGGTGACAAAATGTTCCAAACACACCCCATGCACAACTCCACCGGGGAAGGTGCCAGACAGGAGTTCTCTTAGTAGTTTTTACACTACCTTGGTAGGCATCTGAAAGACACCACAAAAGTTGTTCTACCTGCTTTCTGGGCTGAGATGGGGAACAGCTGAATTTTGGACTCGGCTGGTGATAAAATGTTCCAAACACACCCCCTGCACAACTCCACCGGGGAAGGTGCCAGACAGGAGTTCTCCTGGTAGTTTTTACACTACCTTGTTAGGCATCTGAAAGACACCACAAAAGTTGTTCTACCTGCTTTCTGGGCTGAGATGGGGAACCGCTGATTTTTGGAGTCGGCCGGTGACAAAATGTTTCACAGACACCCCATGCACAACTCCACCGGGGAAGGTGCCAGACAGGAGTTCTCCTGGTGGTTTTTACACTACCTTGGTAGGCATCTGAAAGACACCACAAAAGTTGTTCTACCTGCTTTCTGGGCTGAGATGGGGAACAGCTGAATTTTGGACTCGGCCGGTGACAAAATGTTCCAAACACACCCCATGCACAACTCCACCGGGGAAGGTGCCAGACAGGAGTTCTCTTAGTAGTTTTTACACTACCTTGGTAGGCATCTGAAAGACACCACAAAAGTTGTTCTACCAGCTTTCTGGGCTGAGATGGGGAACCGCTGATTTTTGGAGTCGGCCGGTGACAAAATGTTTCACAGACACCCCCTGCACAACTCCACCGGGGAAGGTGCCAGACAGGAGTTCTCCTGGTAGTTTTTACATTGCTCCGGTAGGCATCTGAAAGACACCACAAAAGTTGTTCTACCTGCTTTCTGGGCTGAGATGGGGAACCGCTGAATTTTGGAGTCGGCCGGTGACAAAATGTTCCACAGACACCCCATGCACAACTCCACCGGGGAAGGTGCCAGGAACGAATTCTCTTGGTAGTTTTTACACTACCTTGGTAGGCAGCTGAAAGGCACAAGAGAAGTTGTTCTACCTGCTTTCTGGGCTGAGATGGGGAACCGCTGAATTTTGGACTCGGCCGGTGACAAAATGTTCCAAACACACCCCATGCACAACTCCACCGGGGAAGGTGCCAGGAACGAATTCTGTTGGTAGTTTTTACACTACCTTGGTAGGCAGCTGAAAGGCACAAGAAAAGTTGTTCTACCTGCTTTGTGGGCTGAGATGGGGAACCGCTGAATTTTGGACTCGGCCGGTGACAAAATGTTCCAAACACACCCCCTGCACAACTCCACCGGGGAAGGTGCCAGACAGGAGTTCTCCTGGTAGTTTTTACACTACCTTGGTAGGCATCTGAAAGACACCACAAAAGTTGTTCTACCTGCTTTCTGGGCTGAGATGGGGAAACGCTGAATTTTGGACTCGGCTGGTGACAAAATGTTCCAAACACACCCCCTGCACAACTCCACCGGGGAAGGTGCCAGACAGGAGTTCTCCTGGTAGTTTTTACATTGCTCCGGTAGGCATCTGAAAGACACCACAAAAGTTGTTCTACCTGCTTTCTGGGCTGAGATGGGGAACGGCTGAATTTTGGAGTCGGCCGGTGACAAAATGTTCCACAGACACCCCATGCACAACTCCACCGGGGAAGGTGCCAGGAACGAATTCTGTTGGTAGTTTTTACACTACCTTGGTAGGCAGCTGAAAGGCACAAGAAAAGTTGTTGTACCTGCTTTCTGGGCTGAGATGGGGAACCGCTGAATTTTGGAGTCGGCCGTTGACAAAATGTTCCAAACACACCCCATGCACAACTCCACCGGGGAAGGTGCCAGACAGGAGTTCTCCTGGTAGTTTTTACACTACCTTGGTAGGCATCTGAAAGACACCACAAATGTTGTTCTTCCTGCTTTCTGGGCTGAGATGGGGAACCGCTGAATTTTGGACTCGGCCGGTGACAAAATGTTCCAAACACACCCCATGCACAACTCCACCGGGGAAGGTGCCAGACAGGAGTTCTCTTGGTAGTTTTTACACTACCTTGGTAGGCAGCTGAAAGGCACCACAAAAGTTGTTCTACCTGCTTTCTGGGCTGAGATGGGGAACCGCTGAATTTTGGACTCGGCTGGTGACAAAATGTTCCAAACACACCCCATGCACAACTCCACCGGGGAAGGTGCCAGACAGGAGTTCTCCTGGTAGTTTTTACATTGCTCCGGTAGGCATCTGAAAGACACCACAAAAGTTGTTCTACCTGCTTTCTGGGCTGAGATGGGGAAACGCTGAATTTTGGACTCGGCCGGTGACAAAATGTTCCACAGACACCCCATGCACAACTCCACCGGGGAAGGTGCCAGGAACGAATTCTCTTGGTAGTTTTTACACTACCTTGGTAGGCAGCTGAAAGGCACAAGAAAAGTTGTTCTACCTGCTTTGTGGGCTGAGATGGGGAACCGCTGAATTTTGGACTCGGCCGGTGACAAAATGTTCCAAACACACCCCCTGCACAACTCCACCGGGGAAGGTGCCAGACAGGAGTTCTCCTGGTAGTTTTTACATTGCTCCGGTAGGCATCTGAAAGACACCACAAAAGTTGTTCTACCTGCTTTCTGGGCTGAGATGGGGAACCGCTGATTTTTGGAGTCGGCCGGTGACAAAATGTTTCACAGACACCCCATGCACAACTCCACCGGGGAAGGTGCCAGACAGGAGTTCTCCTGGTGGTTTTTACACTACCTTGGTAGGCATTTGAAAGGCACCACAAAAGTTGTTCTACCTGCTTTCTGGGCTGAGATGGGGAAACGCTGAATTTTGGAGTCGGCTGGTGGCAAAATGTTCCAAACACACCCCATGCACAACTCCACCGGGGAAGGTGCCAGACAGGAGTTCTCCTGGTAGTTTTTACATTGATCCGGTAGGCAGCTGAAAGGCACCACAAAAGATGTTCTACCTGCTTTCTGGGCTGAGATGGGGAACCGCTGAATTTTGGACTCGGCTGGTGACAAAATGTTCCAAACACACCCCATGCACAACTCCACCGGGGAAGGTGCCAGACAGGAGTTCTCTTAGTAGTTTTTACACTACCTTGGTAGGCATCTGAAAGGCACCACAAAAGTTGTTCTACCTGCTTTCTGGGCTGAGATGGGGAACCGCTGAATTTTGGAGTCGGCTGGTGGCAAAATGTTCCAAACACACCCCCTGCACAACTCCACCGGGGAAGGTGCCAGACAGGAGTTCTCCTGGTAGTTTTTACACTACCTTGGTAGGCATCTGAAAGACACCACAAAAGTTTTTCTACCTGCTTTCTGGGCTGAGATGGGGAATCGCTGAATTTTGGACTCGGCCGGTGACAAAATGTTCCAAACACACCCCATGCACAACTCCACCGGGGAAGGTGCCAGACAGGAGTTCTCTTAGTAGTTTTTACACTACCTTGGTAGGCATCTGAAAGACACCACAAAAGTTGTTCTACCTGCTTTCTGGGCTGAGATGGGGAACAGCTGAATTTTGGACTCGGCTGGTGATAAAATGTTCCAAACACACCCCCTGCACAACTCCACCGGGGAAGGTGCCAGACAGGAGTTCTCCTGGTAGTTTTTACATTGCTCCGGTAGGCATCTGAAAGACACCACAAAAGTTGTTCTACCTGCTTTCTGGGCTGAGATGGGGAACCGCTGATTTTTGGAGTCGGCCGGTGACAAAATGTTTCACAGACACCCCATGCACAACTCCACCGGGGAAGGTGCCAGACAGGAGTTCTCCTGGTGGTTTTTACACTACCTTGGTAGGCATCTGAAAGACACCACAAAAGTTGTTCTACCTGCTTTCTGGGCTGAGATGGGGAAACGCTGAATTTTGGACTCGGCCGGTGACAAAATGTTCCACAGACACCCCATGCACAACTCCACCGGGGAAGGTGCCAGGAACGAATTCTCTTGGTAGTTTTTACACTACCTTGGTAGGCAGCTGAAAGGCACAAGAAAAGTTGTTCTACCTGCTTTGTGGGCTGAGATGGGGAACCGCTGAATTTTGGACTCGGCCGGTGACAAAATGTTCCAAACACACCCCCTGCACAACTCCACCGGGGAAGGTGCCAGACAGGAGTTCTCCTGGTAGTTTTTACATTGCTCCGGTAGGCATCTGAAAGACACCACAAAAGTTGTTCTACCTGCTTTCTGGGCTGAGATGGGGAACCGCTGATTTTTGGAGTCGGCCGGTGACAAAATGTTTCACAGACACCCCATGCACAACTCCACCGGGGAAGGTGCCAGACAGGAGTTCTCCTGGTGGTTTTTACACTACCTTGGTAGGCATTTGAAAGGCACCACAAAAGTTGTTCTACCTGCTTTCTGGGCTGAGATGGGGAAACGCTGATTTTTGGAGTCGGCTGGTGGCAAAATGTTCCAAACACACCCCCTGCACAACTCCACCGGGGAAGGTGCCAGACAGGAGTTCTCCTGGTAGTTTTTACATTGATCCGGTAGGCAGCTGAAAGGCACCACAAAAGATGTTCTACCTGCTTTCTGGGCTGAGATGGGGAACCGCTGAATTTTGGACTCGGCTGGTGACAAAATGTTCCAAACACACCCCATGCACAACTCCACCGGGGAAGGTGCCAGACAGGAGTTCTCTTAGTAGTTTTTACACTACCTTGGTAGGCATCTGAAAGGCACCACAAAAGTTGTTCTACCTGCTTTCTGGGCTGAGATGGGGAACCGCTGAATTTTGGAGTCGGCTGGTGGCAAAATGTTCCAAACACACCCCCTGCACAACTCCACCGGGGAAGGTGCCAGACAGGAGTTCTCCTGGTAGTTTTTACACTACCTTGGTAGGCATCTGAAAGACACCACAAAAGTTTTTCTACCTGCTTTCTGGGCTGAGATGGGGAATCGCTGAATTTTGGACTCGGCCGGTGACAAAATGTTCCAAACACACCCCATGCACAACTCCACCGGGGAAGGTGCCAGACAGGAGTTCTCTTAGTAGTTTTTACACTACCTTGGTAGGCATCTGAAAGACACCACAAAAGTTGTTCTACCTGCTTTCTGGGCTGAGATGGGGAACAGCTGAATTTTGGACTCGGCTGGTGATAAAATGTTCCAAACACACCCCCTGCACAACTCCACCGGGGAAGGTGCCAGACAGGAGTTCTCCTGGTAGTTTTTACATTGCTCCGGTAGGCATCTGAAAGACACCACAAAAGTTGTTCTACCTGCTTTCTGGGCTGAGATGGGGAACCGCTGATTTTTGGAGTCGGCCGGTGACAAAATGTTTCACAGACACCCCATGCACAACTCCACCGGGGAAGGTGCCAGACAGGAGTTCTCCTGGTGGTTTTTACACTACCTTGGTAGGCATCTGAAAGACACCACAAAAGTTGTTCTACCTGCTTTCTGGGCTGAGATGGGGAACAGCTGAATTTTGGACTCGGCCGGTGACAAAATGTTCCAAACACACCCCATGCACAACTCCACCGGGGAAGGTGCCAGACAGGAGTTCTCTTAGTAGTTTTTACACTACCTTGGTAGGCATCTGAAAGACACCACAAAAGTTGTTCTACCAGCTTTCTGGGCTGAGATGGGGAACCGCTGATTTTTGGAGTCGGCCGGTGACAAAATGTTTCACAGACACCCCCTGCACAACTCCACCGGGGAAGGTGCCAGACAGGAGTTCTCCTGGTAGTTTTTACATTGCTCCGGTAGGCATCTGAAAGACACCACAAAAGTTGTTCTACCTGCTTTCTGGGCTGAGATGGGGAACCGCTGAATTTTGGACTCGGCCGGTGACAAAATGTTTCACAGACACCCCATGCACAACTCCACCGGGGAAGGTGCCAGGAACGAATTCTCTTGGTAGTTTTTACACTACCTTGGTAGGCAGCTGAAAGGCACAAGAAAAGTTGTTCTACCTGCTTTGTGGGCTGAGATGGGGAACCGCTGAATTTTGGACTCGGCCGGTGACAAAATGTTCCAAACACACCCCATGCACAACTCCACCGGGGAAGGTGCCAGGAACGAATTCTGTTGGTAGTTTTTACACTACCTTGGTAGGCAGCTGAAAGGCACAAGAAAAGTTGTTCTACCTGCTTTGTGGGCTGAGATGGGGAACCGCTGAATTTTGGACTCGGCCGGTGACAAAATGTTCCAAACACACCCCCTGCACAACTCCACCGGGGAAGGTGCCAGACAGGAGTTCTCCTGGTAGTTTTTACACTACCTTGGTAGGCATCTGAAAGACACCACAAAAGTTGTTCTACCTGCTTTCTGGGCTGAGATGGGGAAACGCTGAATTTTGGACTCGGCTGGTGACAAAATGTTCCAAACACACCCCATGCACAACTCCACCGGGGAAGGTGCCAGACAGGAGTTCTCCTGGTAGTTTTTACATTGCTCCGGTAGGCATCTGAAAGACACCACAAAAGTTGTTCTACCTGCTTTCTGGGCTGAGATGGGGAACGGCTGAATTTTGGAGTCGGCCGGTGACAAAATGTTCCACAGACACCCCATGCACAACTCCACCGGGGAAGGTGCCAGGAACGAATTCTGTTGGTAGTTTTTACACTACCTTGGTAGGCAGCTGAAAGGCACAAGAAAAGTTGTTGTACCTGCTTTGTGGGCTGAGATGGGGAACCGCTGAATTTTGGAGTCGGCCGTTGACAAAATGTTCCAAACACACCCCATGCACAACTCCACCGGGGAAGGTGCCAGACAGGAGTTCTCCTGGTAGTTTTTACACTACCTTGGTAGGCATCTGAAAGACACCACAAATGTTGTTCTTCCTGCTTTCTGGGCTGAGATGGGGAACCGCTGAATTTTGGACTCGGCCGGTGACAAAATGTTCCAAACACACCCCATGCACAACTCCACCGGGGAAGGTGCCAGACAGGAGTTCTCCTGGTAGTTTTTACATTGCTCCGGTAGGCATCTGAAAGACACCACAAAAGTTGTTCTACCTGCTTTCTGGGCTGAGATGGGGAACCGCTGAATTTTGGACTCGGCCGGTGACAAAATGTTCCACAGACACCCCATGCACAACTCCACCGGGGAAGGTGCCAGGAACGAATTCTGTTGGTAGTTTTTACACTACCTTGGTAGGCAGCTGAAAGGCACAAGAAAAGTTGTTCTACCTGCTTTGTGGGCTGAGATGGGGAAACGCTGAATTTTGGACTCGGCCGGTGACAAAATGTTCCAAACACACCCCATGCACAACTCCACCGGGGAAGGTGCCAGGAACGAATTCTGTTGGTAGTTTTTACACTACCTTGGTAGGCAGCTGAAAGGCACCACAAAAGTTGTTCTACCTGCTTTCTGGGCTGAGATGGGGAAACTCTGAATTTTGGAGTCGGCTGGTGACAAAATGTTCCAAACACACCCCATGCACAACTCCACCGGGGAAGGTGCCAGACAGGAGTTCTCCTGGTAGTTTTTACACTACCTTGGTAGGCATCTGAAAGACACCACAAATGTTGTTCTTCCTGCTTTCTGGGCTGAGATGGGGAACCGCTGAATTTTGGAGTCGGCCGGTGACAAAATGTTCCAAACACACCCCATGCACAACTCCACCGGGGAAGGTGCCAGACAGGAGTTCTCTTGGTAGTTTTTACACTACCTTGGTAGGCAGCTGAAAGGCACCACAAAAGTTGTTCTACCTGCTTTCTGGGCTGAGATGGGGAACCGCTGAATTTTGGAGTCGGCTGGTGACAAAATGTTCCAAACACACCCCCTGCACAACTCCACCGGGGAAGGTGCCAGACAGGAGTTCTCCTGGTAGTTTTTACATTGCTCCGGTAGGCATCTGAAAGGCACCACAAAAGTTGTTCTACCTGCTTTCTGGGCTGAGATGGGGAATCGCTGAATTTTGGACTCGGCCGGTGACAAAATGTTCCAAACACACCCCATGCACAACTCCACCGGGGAAGGTGCCAGACAGGAGTTCTCTTAGTAGTTTTTACACTACCTTGGTAGGCATCTGAAAGACACCACAAAAGTTGTTCTACCTGCTTTCTGGGCTGAGATGGGGAACAGCTGAATTTTGGACTCGGCTGGTGATAAAATGTTCCAAACACACCCCCTGCACAACTCCACCGGGGAAGGTGCCAGACAGGAGTTCTCCTGGTAGTTTTTACATTGCTCCGGTAGGCATCTGAAAGACACCACAAAAGTTGTTCTACCTGCTTTCTGGGCTGAGATGGGGAACCGCTGATTTTTGGAGTCGGCCGGTGACAAAATGTTTCACAGACACCCCATGCACAACTCCACCGGGGAAGGTGCCAGACAGGAGTTCTCCTGGTGGTTTTTACACTATCTTGGTAGGCATCTGAAAGACACCACAAAAGTTGTTCTACCTGCTTTCTGGGCTGAAATGGGGAACAGCTGAATTTTGGACTCGGCCGGTGACAAAATGTTCCAAACACACCCCATGCACAACTCCACCGGGGAAGGTGCCAGACAGGAGTTCTCTTAGTAGTTTTTACACTACCTTGGTAGGCATCTGAAAGACACCACAAAAGTTGTTCTACCAGCTTTCTGGGCTGAGATGGGGAACCGCTGATTTTTGGAGTCGGCCGGTGACAAAATGTTTCACAGACACCCCCTGCACAACTCCACCGGGGAAGGTGCCAGACAGGAGTTCTCCTGGTAGTTTTTACATTGCTCCGGTAGGCATCTGAAAGACACCACAAAAGTTGTTCTACCTGCTTTCTGGGCTGAGATGGGGAACCGCTGAATTTTGGACTCGGCCGGTGACAAAATGTTCCACAGACACCCCATGCACAACTCCACCGGGGAAGGTGCCAGGAACGAATTCTCTTGGTAGTTTTTACACTACCTTGGTAGGCAGCTGAAAGGCACAAGAAAAGTTGTTCTACCTGCTTTGTGGGCTGAGATGGGGAACCGCTGAATTTTGGACTCGGCCGGTGACAAAATGTTCCAAACACACCCCATGCACAACTCCACCGGGGAAGGTGCCAGACAGGAGTTCTCTTGGTAGTTTTTACACTACCTTGGTAGGCAGCTGGAAGGCACAAGAAAAGTTGTTCTACCTGCTTTCTGGGCTGAGATGGGGAAACGCTGAATTTTGGACTCGGCTGGTGACAAAATGTTCCAAACACACCCCATGCACAACTCCACCGGGGAAGGTGCCAGACAGGAGTTCTCTTGGTAGTTTTTACACTACCTTGGTAGGCATCTGAAAGACACCACAAAAGTTGTTCTACCTGCTTTCTGGGCTGAGATGGGGAAACGCTGAATTTTGGACTCGGCTGGTGACAAAATGTTCCAAACACACCCCCTGCACAACTCCACCGGGGAAGGTGCCAGACAGGAGTTCTCCTGGTAGTTTTTACATTGCTCCGGTAGGCATCTGAAAGACACCACAAAAGATGTTCTACCTGCTTTCTGGGCTGAGATGGGGAAACGCTGAATTTTGGAGTCGGCCGGTGACAAAATGTTTCACAGACACCCCATGCACAACTCCACCGGGGAAGGTGCCAGACAGGAGTTCTCCTGGTGGTTTTTACACTACCTTGGTAGGCATTTGAAAGGCACCACAAAAGTTGTTCTTCCTGCTTTCTGGGCTGAGATGGGGAACCGCTGAATTTTGGACTCGGCCGGTGACAAAATGTTACACAGACACCCCATGCACAACTCCACCGGGGAAGGTGCCAGGAACGAATTCTGTTGGTAGTTTTTACACTACCTTGGTAGGCAGCTGAAAGGCACAAGAAAAGTTGTTGTACCTGCTTTGTGGGCTGAGATGGGGAACCGCTGAATTTTGGAGTCGGCCGTTGACAAAATGTTCCAAACACACCCCCTGCACAACTCCACCAGGGAAGGTGCCAGACAGGAGTTCTCTTGGTAGTTTTTACACTACCTTGGTAGGCATCTGAAAGGCACCACAAAAGTTGTTCTACCTGCTTTCTGGGCTGAGATGGGGAACCGCTGAATTTTGGAGTCGGCCGGTGACAAAATGTTCCAAACACACCCCATGCACAACTCCACCGGGGAAGGTGCCAGACAGGAGTTCTCCTGGTAGTTTTTACACTACCTTGGTAGGCATCTGAAAGACACCACAAAAGTTGTTCTACCTGCTTTCTGGGCTGAGATGGGGAACAGCTGAATTTTGGACTCGGCTGGTGATAAAATGTTCCAAACACACCCCCTGCACAACTCCACCGGGGAAGGTGCCAGACAGGAGTTCTCCTGGTAGTTTTTACATTGCTCCGGTAGGCATCTGAAAGACACCACAAAAGTTGTTCTACCTGCTTTCTGGGCTGAGATGGGGAACCGCTGATTTTTGGAGTCGGCCGGTGACAAAATGTTTCACAGACACCCCATGCACAACTCCACCGGGGAAGGTGCCAGACAGGAGTTCTCCTGGTGGTTTTTACACTACCTTGGTAGGCATCTGAAAGGCACCACAAAAGTTGTTCTACCTGCTTTCTGGGCTGAGATGGGGAAACGCTGAATTTTGGAGTCGGCTGGTGGCAAAATGTTCCAAACACACCCCCTGCACAACTCCACCGGGGAAGGTGCCAGACAGGAGTTCTCCTGGTAGTTTTTACATTGATCCGGTAGGCATCTGAAAGACACCACAAAAGTTGTTCTACCTGCTTTCTGGGCTGAGATGGGGAAACGCTGAATTTTGGACTCGGCTGGTGACAAAATGTTCCAAACACACCCCATGCACAACTCCACCGGGGAAGGTGCCAGACAGGAGTTCTCTTGGTAGTTTTTACACTACCTTGGTAGGCATCTGAAAGACACCACAAAAGTTGTTCTACCTGCTTTCTGGGCTGAGATGGGGAAACGCTGAATTTTGGACTCGGCTGGTGACAAAATGTTCCAAACACACCCCATGCACAACTCCACCGGGGAAGGTGCCAGACAGGAGTTCTCCTGGTAGTTTTTACACTACCTTGGTAGGCATCTGAAAGACACCACAAAAGTTGTTCTACCTGCTTTCTGGGCTGAGATGGGGAATCGCTGAATTTTGGAGTCGGCCGGTGACAAAATGTTCCAAACACACCCCATGCACAACTCCACCGGAGAAGGTGCCAGACAGGAGTTCTCTTCGTAGTTTTTACACTACCTTGGTAGGCATCTGAAAGACACCACAAAAGTTGTTCTACCTGCTTTGTGGGCTGAGATGGGGAACCGCTGAATTTTGGACTCGGCTGGTGACAAAATGTTCCAAACACACCCCCTGCACAACTCCACCGGGGAAGGTGCCAGACAGGAGTTCTCCTGGTAGTTTTTACATTGCTCCGGTAGGCATCTGAAAGACACCACAAAAGTTGTTCTACCTGCTTTCTGGGCTGAGATGGGGAACCGCTGATTTTTGGAGTCGGCCGGTGACAAAATGTTTCACAGACACCCCATGCACAACTCCACCGGGGAAGGTGCCAGACAGGAGTTCTCCTGGTGGTTTTTACACTACCTTGGTAGGCATTTGAAAGGCACCACAAAAGTTGTTCTACCTGCTTTCTGGGCTGAGATGGGGAAACGCTGAATTTTGGAGTCGGCTGGTGGCAAAATGTTCCAAACACACCCCCTGCACAACTCCACCGGGGAAGGTGCCAGACAGGAGTTCTCCTGGTAGTTTTTACATTGATCCGGTAGGCAGCTGAAAGGCACCACAAAAGATGTTCTACCTGCTTTCTGGGCTGAGATGGGGAACCGCTGAATTTTGGACTCGGCTGGTGACAAAATGTTCCAAACACACCCCATGCACAACACCACCGGGGAAGGTGCCAGGAACGAATTCTGTTGGTAGTTTTTACACTACCTTGGTAGGCAGCTGAAAGGCACAAGAAAAGTTGTTGTACCTGCTTTCTGGGCTGAGATGGGGAACCGCTGAATTTTGGACTCGGCTGGTGATAAAATGTTCCAAACACACCCCCTGCACAACTCCACCGGGGAAGGTGCCAGACAGGAGTTCTCCTGGTAGTTTTTACACTACCTTGGTAGGCATCTGAAAGACACCACAAAAGTTGTTCTACCTGCTTTCTGGGCTGAGATGGGGAACCGCTGAATTTTGGACTCGGCCGGTGACAAAATGTTCCAAACACACCCCATGCACAACTCCACCGGGGAAGGTGCCAGACAGGAGTTCTCCTGGTAGTTTTTACACTACCTTGGTAGGCATCTGAAAGACACCACAAAAGTTGTTCTACCTGCTTTCTGGGCTGAGATGGGGAATCGCTGAATTTTGGAGTCGGCCGGTGACAAAATGTTCCAAACACACCCCATGCACAACTCCACCGGGGAAGGTGCCAGACAGGAGTTCTCCTGGTAGTTTTTACACTACCTTGGTAGGCATCTGAAAGACACCACAAAAGTTGTTCTACCTGCTTTCTGGGCTGAGATGGGGAACCGCTGAATTTTGGAGTCGGCCGGTGACAAAATGTTTCACAGACACCCCATGCACATCTCCACCGGGGAAGGTGCCAGACAGGAGTTCTCCTGGTGGTTTTTACACTACCTTGGTAGGCATCTGAAAGACACCACAAAAGTTGTTCTACCTGCTTTCTGGGCTGAGATGGGGAACCGCTGAATTTTGAAGTCGGCCGGTGACAAAATGTTCCACAGACACCCCATGCACAACTCCACCGGGGAAGGTGCCAGGAACGAATTCTGTTTGTAGTTTTTACACTACCTTGGTAGGCAGCTGAAAGGCACAAGAAAAGTTGTTGTACCTGCTTTGTGGGCTGAGATGCGGAAACGCTGAATTTTGGAGTCGGCCGTTGACAAAATGTTCCAAACACACCCCATGCACAACTCCACCGGGGAAGGTGCCAGACAGGAGTTCTCTTGGTAGTTTTTACACTACCTTGGTAGGCATCTGAAAGGCACCACAAAAGTTGTTCTACCTGCTTTCTGGGCTGAGATGGGGAACCGCTGAATTTTGGACTCGGCCGGTGACAAAATGTTCCAAACACACCCCATGCACAACTCCACCGGGGAAGGTGCCAGACAGGAGTTCTCTTGGTAGTTTTTACACTACCTTGGTAGGCATCTAAAAGACACCACAAAAGTTGTTGTACCTGCTTTCTGGGCTGAGATGGGGAAACGCTGAATTTTGGACTCGGCTGGTGACAAAATGTTCCAAACACACCCCATGCACAACTCCACCGGGGAAGGTGCCAGACAGGAGTTCTCCTGGTAGTTTTTACATTGCTCCGGTAGGCATCTGAAAGACACCACAAAAGTTGTTCTACCTGCTTTCTGGGCTGAGATGGGGAAACGCTGAATTTTGGACTCGGCTGGTGACAAAATGTTCCAAACACACCCCATGCACAACTCCACCGGGGAAGGTGCCAGACAGGAGTTCTCTTGGTAGTTTTTACACTACCTTGGTAGGCATCTGAAAGACACCACAAAAGTTGTTCTACCTGCTTTCTGGGCTGAGATGGGGAATCGCTGAATTTTGGAGTCGGCCGGTGACAAAATGTTCCAAACACACCCCATGCACAACTCCACCGGGGAAGGTGCCAGACAGGAGTTCTCCTGGTGGTTTTTACACTACCTTGGTAGGCATTTGAAAGGCACCACAAAAGTTGTTCTACCTGCTTTCTGGGCTGAGATGGGGAAACGCTGAATTTTGGAGTCGGCTGGTGGCAAAATGTTCCAAACACACCCCCTGCACAACTCCACCACGGAAGGTGCCAGACAGGAGTTCTCCTGGTAGTTTTTACACTACCTTGGTAGGCATCTGAAAGACACCACAAAAGTTGTTCTACCTGCTTTCTGGGCTGAGATGGGGAACAGCTGAATTTTGGACTCGGCTGGTGATAAAATGTTCCAAACACACCCCCTGCACAACTCCACCGGGGAAGGTGCCAGACAGGAGTTCTCCTGGTAGTTTTTACATTGATCCGGTAGGCATCTGAAAGACACCACAAAAGTTGTTCTACCTGCTTTCTGGGCTGAGATGGGGAAACGCTGAATTTTGGACTCGGCTGGTGACAAAATGTTCCAAACACACCCCATGCACAACTCCACCGGGGAAGGTGCCAGACAGGAGTTCTCTTGGTAGTTTTTACACTACCTTGGTAGGCATCTGAAAGACACCACAAAAGTTGTTCTACCTGCTTTCTGGGCTGAGATGGGGAAACGCTGAATTTTGGACTCGGCTGGTGACAAAATGTTCCAACCACACCCCATGCACAACTCCACCGGGGAAGGTGCCAGACAGGAGTTCTCCTGGTAGTTTTTACACTACCTTGGTAGGCATCTGAAAGACACCACAAAAGTTGTTCTACCTGCTTTCTGGGCTGAGATGGGGAATCGCTGAATTTTGGAGTCGGCCGGTGACAAAATGTTCCAAACACACCCCATGCACAACTCCACCGGGGAAGGTGCCAGACAGGAGTTCTCTTCGTAGTTTTTACACTACCTTGGTAGGCATCTGAAAGACACCACAAAAGTTGTTCTACCTGCTTTCTGGGCTGAGATGGGGAACAGCTGAATTTTGGACTCGGCTGGTGATAAAATGTTCCAAACACACCCCCTGCACAACTCCACCGGGGAAGGTGCCAGACAGGAGTTCTCCTGGTAGTTTTTACATTGCTCCGGTAGGCATCTGAAAGACACCACAAAAGTTGTTCTACCTGCTTTCTGGGCTGAGATGGGGAACCGCTGATTTTTGGAGTCGGCCGGTGACAAAATGTTTCACAGACACCCCATGCACAACTCCACCGGGGAAGGTGCCAGACAGGAGTTCTCCTGGTGGTTTTTACACTACCTTGGTAGGCATTTGAAAGGCACCACAAAAGTTGTTCTACCTGCTTTCTGGGCTGAGATGGGGAACCGCTGAATTTTGGACTCGGCCGGTGACAAAATGTTCCACAGACACCCCATGCACAACTCCACCGGGGAAGGTGCCAGGAACGAATTCTGTTGGTAGTTTTTACACTACCTTGGTAGGCAGCTGAAAGGCACAAGAAAAGTTGTTGTACCTGCTTTGTGGGCTGAGATGGGGAACCGCTGAATTTTGGAGTCGGCCGTTGACAAAATGTTCCAAACACACCCCCTGCACAACTCCACCAGGGAAGGTGCCAGACAGGAGTTCTCTTGGTAGTTTTTACACTACCTTGGTAGGCATCTGAAAGGCACCACAAAAGTTGTTCTACCTGCTTTCTGGGCTGAGATGGGGAACCGCTGAATTTTGGAGTCGGCCGGTGACAAAATGTTCCAAACACACCCCATGCACAACTCCACCGGGGAAGGTGCCAGACAGGAGTTCTCCTGGTAGTTTTTACACTACCTTGGTAGGCATCTGAAAGACACCACAAAAGTTGTTCTACCTGCTTTCTGGGCTGAGATGGGGAATCGCTGAATTTTGGAGTCGGCCGGTGACAAAATGTTCCAAACACACCCCATGCACAACTCCACCGGGGAAGGTGCCAGAAAGGAGTTCTCCTGGTAGTTTTTACACTACCTTGGTAGGCATCTGAAAGACACCACAAAAGTTGTTCTACCTGCTTTCTGGGCTGAGATGGGGAACCGCTGAATTTTGGAGTCGGCCGGTGACAAAATGTTTCACAGACACCCCATGCACATCTCCACCGGGGAAGGTGCCAGACAGGAGTTCTCCTGGTGGTTTTTACACTACCTTGGTAGGCATTTGAAAGGCACCACAAAAGTTGTTCTTCCTGCTTTCTGGGCTGAGATGGGGAACCGCTGAATTTTGAAGTCGGCCGGTGACAAAATGTTCCACAGACACCCCATGCACAACTCCACCGGGGAAGGTGCCAGGAACGAATTCTGTTGGTAGTTTTTACACTACCTTGGTAGGCAGCTGAAAGGTACAAGAAAAGTTGTTGTACCTGCTTTCTGGGCTGAGATGCGGAAACGCTGAATTTTGGAGTCGGCCGTTGACAAAATGTTCCAAACACACCCCATGCACAACTCCACCGGGGAAGGTGCCAGACAGGAGTTCTCTTGGTAGTTTTTACACTACCTTGGTAGGCATCTGAAAGGCACCACAAAAGTTGTTCTACCTGCTTTCTGGGCTGAGATGGGGAACCGCTGAATTTTGGACTCTGCCGGTGACAAAATGTTCCAAACACACCCCATGCACAACTCCACCGGGGAAGGTGCCAGACAGGAGTTCTCTTGGTAGTTTTTACACTACCTTGGTAGGCATCTAAAAGACACCACAAAAGTTGTTGTACCTGCTTTCTGGGCTGAGATGGGGAAACGCTGAATTTTGGACTCGGCCGGTGACAAAATGTTCCAAACACACCCCATGCACAACTCCACCGGGGAAGGTGCCAGACAGGAGTTCTCCTGGTAGTTTTTACATTGCTCCGGTAGGCATCTGAAAGACACCACAAAAGTTGTTCTACCTGCTTTCTGGGCTGAGATGGGGAAACGCTGAATTTTGGACTCGGCTGGTGACAAAATGTTCCAAACACACCCCATGCACAACTCCACCGGGGAAGGTGCCAGACAGGAGTTCTCTTGGTAGTTTTTACACTACCTTGGTAGGCATCTGAAAGACACAAGAAAAGTTGTTCTACCTGCTTTCTGGGCTGAGATGGGGAAACGCTGAATTTTGGACTCGGCTGGTGACAAAATGTTCCAAACACACCCCATGCACAACTCCACCGGGGAAGGTGCCAGACAGGAGTTCTCCTGGTAGTTTTTACACTACCTTGGTAGGCATCTGAAAGACACCACAAAAGTTGTTCTACCTGCTTTCTGGGCTGAGATGGGGAATCGCTGAACTTTGGAGTCGGCCGGTGACAAAATGTTCCAAACACACCCCATGCACAACTCCACCGGGGAAGGTGCCAGACAGGAGTTCTCTTAATAGTTTTTACACTACCTTGGTAGGCATCTGAAAGACACCACAAAAGTTGTTCTACCTGCTTTCTGGGCTGAGATGGGGAACCGCTGAATTTTGGACTCGGCCGGTGACAAAATGTTCCAAAGACACCCCCTGCACAACTCCACCGGGGAAGGTGCCAGACAGGAGTTCTCCTGGTAGTTTTTACATTGCTCCGGTAGGCATCTGAAAGACACCACAAAAGTTGTTCTACCTGCTTTCTGGGCTGAGATGGGGAACCGCTGAATTTTGGAGTCGGCCGGTGACAAAATGTTCCAAACACACCCCATGCACAACTCCACCTGGGAAGGTGCCAGACAGGAGTTCTCTTAGTAGTTTTTACACTACCTTGGTAGGCATCTGAAAGACACCACAAAAGTTGTTCTACCTGCTTTCTGGGCTGAGATGGGGAACCGCTGAATTTTGGAGTCGGCTGGTGACAAAATGTTCCAAACACACCCCATGCACAACTCCACCGGGGAAGGTGCCAGACAGGAGTTCTCTTAATAGTTTTTACACTACCTTGGTAGGCATCTGAAAGACACCACAAAAGTTGTTCTACCTGCTTTCTGGGCTGAGATGGGGAACCGCTGAATTTTGGAGTCGGCCGGTGACAAAATGTTCCAAACACACCCCCTGCACAACTCCACCGGGGAAGGTGCCAGACAGGAGTTCTCCTGGTAGTTTTTACATTGCTCCGGTAGGCATCTGAAAGACACCACAGAAGTTGTTCTACCTGCTTTCTGGGCTGAGATGGGGAACCGCTGAATTTTGGACTCGGCCGGTGACAAAATGTTCCAAACACACCCCATGCACAACTCCACCGGGGAAGGTGCCAGACAGGAGTTCTCCTGGTAGTTTTTACATTGCTCCGGTAGGCATCTGAAAGACACCACAAAAGTTGTTCTACCTGCTTTCTGGGCTGAGATGGGGAACCGCTGAATTTTGGAGTCGGCCGGTGACAAAATGTTCCAAACACACCCCATGCACAACTCCACCGGGGAAGGTGCCAGACAGGAGTTCTCTTAGTAGTTTTTACACTACCTTGGTAGGCATCTGAAAGACACCACAAAAGTTGTTCTACCTGCTTTCTGGGCTGAGATGGGGAACCGCTGAATTTTGGACTCGGCCGGTGACAAAATGTTCCAAAGACACCCCATGCACAACTCCACCGGGGAAGGTGCAAGACAGGAGTTCTCCTGGTAGTTTTTACATTGCTCCGGTAGGCATCTGAAAGACACCACAAAAGTTGTTCTACCTGCTTTCTGGGCTGAGATGGGGAACCGCTGAATTTTGGAGTCGGCCGGTGACAAAATGTTCCAAACACACCCCATGCACAACTCCACCGGGGAAGGTGCCAGACAGGAGTTCTCCTGGTAGTTTTTACATTGCTCCGGTAGGCATCTGAAAGACTCCACAAAAGTTTTTCTACCTGCTTTCTGGGCTGAGATGGGGAACCGCTGAATTTTGGAGTCGGCCGGTGACAAAATGTTCCAAACACACCCCATGCACAACTCCACCGGGGAAGGTGCCAGACAGGAGTTCTCCTGGTAGTTTTTACATTGCTCCGGTAGGCATCTGAAAGACACCACAAAAGTTGTTCTACCTGCTTTCTGGGCTGAGATGGGGAACCGCTGAATTTTGGAGTCGGCCGGTGACAAAATGTTCCAAACACACCCCATGCACAACTCCACCGGGGAAGGTGCCAGACAGGAGTTCTCTTTATAGTTTTTACACTACCTTGGTAGGCATCTGAAAGACACCACAAAAGTTGTTCTACCTGCTTTCTGGGCTGAGATGGGGAACCGCTGAATTTTGGAGTCGGCCGGTGACAAAATGTTCCAAACACACCCCTTGCACAACTCCACCGGGGAAGGTGCCAGACAGGAGTTCTCCTGGTAGTTTTTACACTACCTTGGTAGGCAGCTGAAAGGCAGCACAAAAGTTGTTCTACCTGCTTTCTGGGCTGAGATGGGGAACCGCTGAATTTTGGAGTCGGCTGGTGACAAAATGTTCCAAACACACCCCATGCACAACTCCACCGGGGAAGGTGCCAGACAGGAGTTCTCCTGGTAGTTTTTACATTGCTCCGGTAGGCATCTGAAAGACACCACAAAAGTTGTTCTACCTGCTTTCTGGGCTGAGATGGGGAACCGCTGAATTTTGGACTCGGCCGGTGACAAAATGTTCCAAACACACCCCATGCACAACTCCACCGGGGAAGGTGCCAGACAGGAGTTCTCCTGGTAGTTTTTACACTACCTTGGTACGCACCTGAATGGCACCACAAAAGTTGTTCTACCTGCTTTCTGGGCTGAGATGGGGAACTGCTGAATTTTGGAGTCGGCTGGTGACAAAATATTCCAAACACACCCCATGCACAACTCCACCGGGGAAGGTGCCAGACAGGAGTTCTCTTAGTAGTTTTTACACTACCTTGGTAGGCAGCTGAAAGACACAAAAAAAGTTATTCTACCTGCTTTCTGGGCTGAGATGGGGAACCGCTGAATTTTGGACTCGGCCGGTGACAAAATGTTCCAAACACACCCCATGCACAACTCCACCGGGGAAGGTGCCAGACAGGAGTTCTCCTGGTAGTTTTTACATTGCTCCGGTAGGCATCTGAAAGACACCACAAAAGTTGTTCTACCTGCTTTCTGGGCTGAGATGGGGAACCGCTGAATTTTGGAGTCGGCCGGTGACAAAATGTTCCAAACACACCCCATGCACAACTCCACCGGGGAAGGTGCCAGACAGGAGTTCTCCTGGTAGTTTTTACATTGCTCCGGTAGGCATCTGAAAGACACCGCAAAAGTTGTTCTACCTGCTTTCTGGGCTGAGATGGGGAACCGCTGAATTTTGGACTCGGCCGGTGACAAAATGTTCCAAACACACCCCTTGCACAACTCCACCGGGGAAGGTGCCAGACAGGTGTTCTCTTATTAGTTTTTACACTACCTTGGTAGGCACCTGAAAGACACCACAAAAGTTGTTCTACCTGCTTTCTGGGCTGAGATGGGGAACCGCTGAATTTTGGACTCGGCCGGTGACAAAATGTTCCAAAGACACCCCATGCACAACTCCACCGGGGAAGGTGCCAGACAGGAGTTCTCCTGGTAGTTTTTAAATTGCTCCGGTAGGCATCTGAAAGACACCACAAAAGTTGTTCTACCTGCTTTCTGGGCTGAGATGGGGAACCGCTGAATTTTGGACTCGGCCGGTGACAAAATGTTCCAAACACACCCCCTGCACAACTCCACCGGGGAAGGTGCCAGACAGGAGTTCTCCTGGTAGTTTTTACACTACCTTGGTACGCACCTGAAAGGCACCACAAAAGTTGTTCTACCTGCTTTCTGGGCTGAGATGGGGAACCGCTGAATTTTGGAGTCGGCTGGTGACAAAATGTTCCAAACACACCCCATGCACAACTCCACCGGGGAAGGTGCCAGACAGGAGTTCTCTTAGTAGTTTTTACACTACCTTGGTAGGCAGCTGAAAGGCACCACAAAAGCTGTTCTACCTGCTTTCTGGGCTGAGATGGGGAACCGCTGAATTTTGGACTCGGCTGGTGACAAAATGTTCCAAACACACCCCATGCACAACTCCACCGGGGAAGGTGCCAGACAGGAGTTCTCCTGGTAGTTTTTACATTGCTCCGGTAGGCATCTGAAAGACACCACAAAAGTTGTTCTACCTGCTTTCTGGGCTGAGATGGGGAACCGCTGAATTTTGGAGTCGGCCAGTGACAAAATGTTCCAAACACACCCCATGCACAACTCCACCGGGGAAGGTGCCAGACAGGAGTTCTCCTGGTAGTTTTTACATTGCTCCGGTAGGCATCTGAAAGACACCACAAAAGTTGTTCTACCTGCTTTCTGGGCTGAGATGGGGAACCGCTGAATTTTGGACTCGGCCGGTGACAAAATGTTCCAAAGACACCCCATGCACAACTCCACCGGGGAAGGTGCCAGACAGGAGTTCTCTTAATAGTTTTTACACTACCTTGGTAGGCATCTGAAAGACACCACAAAAGTTGTTCTACCTGCTTTCTGGGCTGAGATGGGGAACCGCTGAATTTTGGACTCGGCCGGTGACAAAATGTTCCAAACACATCCCATGCACAACTCCACCGGGGAAGGTGCCAGACAGGAGTTCTCTTAGTAGTTTTTACACTACCTTGGTAGGCAGCTGAAAGGCACCACAAAAGTTGTTCTACCTGCTTTCTGGGCTGAGATGGGGAACCGCTGAATTTTGGAGTCGGCTGGTGACAAAATGTTCCAAACACACCCCATGCACAACTCCACCGGGGAAGGTGCCAGACAGGAGTTCTCTTAGTAGTTTTTACACTACCTTGGTTGGCAGGTGAAAGGCACCACAAAAGTTGTTCTACCTGCTTTCTGGGCTGAGATGGGGAACCGCTGAATTTTGGACTCGGCCGGTGACAAAATGTTCCAAACACACCCCATGCACAACTCCACCGGGGAAGGTGCCAGACAGGAGTTCTCTTTATAGTTTTTACACTACCTTGGTAGGCATCTGAAAGACACCACAAAAGTTGTTCTACCTGCTTTCTGGGCTGAGATGGGGAACCGCTGAATTTTGGAGTCGGCTGGTGACAAAATGTTCCAAACACACCCCATGCACAACTCCACGGGGGAAGGTGCCAGAAACGAGTTCTCCTTGTAGTTTTTACACTACCTTGGTAGGCAGCTGAAAGGCAGCACAAAAGTTGTTCTACCTGCTTTCTGGGCTGAGATGGGGAACTGCTGAATTTTGGAGTCGGCTGGTGACAAAATATTCCAAACACACCCCATGCACAACTCCACCGGGGAAGGTGCCAGACAGGAGTTCTCTTAGTAGTTTTTACACTACCTTGGTAGGCAGCTGAAAGACACAACAAAAGTTGTTCTACCTGCTTTCTGGGCTGAGATGGGGAACCGCTGAATTTTGGACTCGGCTGGTGACAAAATGTTCCAAACACACCCCTTGCACAACTCCACCGGGGAAGGTGCCAGACAGGTGTTCTCTTATTAGTTTTTACACTACCTTGGTAGGCAGCTGAAAGACACCACAAAAGTTGTTCTACCTGCTTTCTGGGCTGAGATGGGGAACCGCTGAATTTTGGACTCGGCCGGTGACAAAATGTTCCAAACACACCCCATGCACAACTCCACCGGGGAAGGTGCCAGACAGGAGTTCTCTTAGTAGTTTTTACACTACCTTGGTAGGCAGCTGAAAGGCACCACAAAAGTTGTTCTACCTGCTTTCTGGGCTGAGATGGGGAACCGCTGAATTTTGGACTCGGCTGGTGACAAAATGTTCCAAACACACCCCTTGCACAACTCCACCGGGGAAGGTGCCAGACAGGTGTTCTCTTATTAGTTTTTACACTACCTTGGTAGGCACCTGAAAGACACCACAAAAGTTGTTCTACCTGCTTTCTGGGCTGAGATGGGGAACCGCTGAATTTTGGACTCAGCCGGTGACAAAATGTTCCAAAGACACCCCATGCACAACTCCACCGGGGAAGGTGCCAGACAGGAGTTCTCCTGGTAGTTTTTACATTGCTCCGGTAGGCATCTGAAAGACACCACAAAAGTTGTTCTACCTGCTTTCTGGGCTGAGATGGGGAACCGCTGAATTTTGGAGTCGGCCGGTGACAAAATGTTCCAAACACACCCCCTGCACAACTCCACCGGGGAAGGTGCCAGACAGGAGTTCTCCTGGTAGTTTTTACACTACCTTGGTACGCACCTGAATGGCACCACAAAAGTTGTTCTACCTGCTTTCTGGGCTGAGATGGGGAACCGCTGAATTTTGGAGTCGGCTGGTGACAAAATGTTCCAAACACACCCCATGCACAACTCCACCGGGGAAGGTGCCAGACAGGAGTTCTCTTAGTAGTTTTTACACTACCTTGGTAGGCAGCTGAAAGACACCACAAAAGTTGTTCTACCTGCTTTCTGGGCTGAGATGGGGAACCGCTGAATTTTGGACTCGGCTGGTGACAAAATGTTCCAAACACACCCCTTGCACAACTCCACCGGGGAAGGTGCCAGACAGGTGTTCTCTTATTAGTTTTTACACTACCTTGGTAGGCACCTGAAAGACACCACAAAAGTTGTTCTACCTGCTTTCTGGGCTGAGATGGGGAACCGCTGAATTTTGGACTCGGCCGGTGACAAAATGTTCCAAACACACCCCATGCACAACTCCACCGGGGAAGGTGCCAGACAGGAGTTCTCTTAGTAGTTTTTACACTACCTTGGTAGGCAGCTGAAAGGCACCACAAAAGTTGTTCTACCTGCTTTCTGGGCTGAGATGGGGAACCGCTGAATTTTGGACTCGGCTGGTGACAAAATGTTCCAAACACACCCCTTGCACAACTCCACCGGGGAAGGTGCCAGACAGGTGTTCTCTTATTAGTTTTTACACTACCTTGGTAGGCATCTGAAAGACACCACAAAAGTTGTTCTACCTGCTTTCTGGGCTGAGATGGGGAACCGCTGAATTTTGGAGTCGGCTGGTGACAAAATGTTCCAAAGACACCCCATGCACAACTCCACCGGGGAAGGTGCCAGACAGGAGTTCTCCTGGTAGTTTTTACATTGCTCCGGTAGGCATCTGAAAGACACCACAAAAGTTGTTCTACCTGCTTTCTGGGCTGAGATGGGGAACCGCTGAATTTTGGAGTCGGCCGGTGACAAAATGTTCCAAACACACCCCATGCACAACTCCACCGGGGAAGGTGCCAGACAGGAGTTCTCTTAGTAGTTTTTACACTACCTTGGTAGGCAGCTGAAAGGCACCACAAAAGTTGTTCTACCTGCTTTCTGGGCTGAGATGGGGAACCGCTGAATTTTGGACTCGGCTGGTGACAAAATGTTCCAAACACACCCCTTGCACAACTCCACCGGGGAAGGTGCCAGACAGGTGTTCTCTTATTAGTTTTTACACTACCTTGGTAGGCACCTGAAAGACACCACAAAAGTTGTTCTACCTGCTTTCTGGGCTGAGATGGGGAACCGCTGAATTTTGGACTCGGCCGGTGACAAAATGTTCCAAACACACCCCCTGAACAAGTCCACCGGGGAAGGTGCCAGACAGGAGTTCTCCTGGTAGTTTTTACATTGCTCCGGTAGGCATCTGAAAGACACCACAAAAGTTGTTCTACCTGCTTTCTGGGCTGAGATGGGGAACCGCTGAATTTTGGAGTCGGCCGGTGACAAAATGTTCCAAAGACACCCCATGCACAACTCCACCGGGGAAGGTGCCAGACAGGAGTTCTCTTAATAGTTTTTACACTACCTTGGTAGGCATCTGAAAGACACCACAAAAGTTGTTCTACCTGCTTTCTGGGCTGAGATGGGGAACCGCTGAATTTTGGACTCGGCCGGTGACAAAATGTTCCAAAGACACCCCATGCACAACTCCACCGGGGAAGGTGCCAGACAGGAGTTCTCTTAGTAGTTTTTACACTACCTTGGTAGGCATCTGAAAGACACCACAAAAGTTGTTCTACCTGCTTTCTGGGCTGAGATGGGGAACCGCTGAATTTTGGAGTCGGCTGGTGACAAAATGTTCCAAACACACCCCCTGCACAACTCCACCGGGGAAGGTGCCAGACAGGAGTTCTCCTGGTAGTTTTTACATTGCTCCAGTAGGCATCTGAAAGACACCACAAAAGTTGTTCTACCTGCTTTCTGGGCTGAGATGGGGAACCGCTGAATTTTGGAGTCGGCTGGTGAAAAATGTTCCAAAGACACCCCATGCACAACTCCACCGGGGAAGGTGCCAGACAGGAGTTCTCTTAGTAGTTTTTACACTACCTTGGTAGGCAGCTGAAAGGCACCACAAAAGTTGTTCTACCTGCTTTCTGGGCTGAGATGGGGAACCGCTGAATTTTGGAGTCGGCTGGTGACAAAATGTTCCAAACACACCCCATGCACAACTCCACCGGGGAAGGTGCCAGACAGGAGTTCTCTTAGTAGTTTTTACACTACCTTGGTAGGCAGGTGAAAGGCACCACAAAAGTTGTTCTACCTGCTTTCTGGGCTGAGATGGGGAACCGCTGAATTTTGGAGTCGGCCGGTGACAAAATGTTCCAAACACACCCCATGCACAACTCCACCGGGGAAGGTGCCAGACAGGAGTTCTCTTTATAGTTTTTACACTACCTTGGTAGGCATCTGAAAGACACCACAAAAGTTGTTCTACCTGCTTTCTGGGCTGAGATGGGGAACCGCTGAATTTTGGAGTCGGCTGGTGACAAAATGTTCCAAACACACCCCATGCACAACTCCACGGGGGAAGGTGCCAGAAACGAGTTCTCCTGGTAGTTTTTACACTACCTTGGTAGGCAGCTGAAAGGCAGCACAAAAGTTGTTCTACCTGCTTTCTGGGCTGAGATGGGGAACCGCTGAATTTTGGAGTCGGCTGGTGACAAAATGTTCCAAAGACACCCCATGCACAACTCCACCGGGGAAGGTGCCAGACAGGAGTTCTCCTGGTAGTTTTTACATTGCTCCGGTAGGCATCTGAAAGACACCACAAAAGTTGTTCTACCTGCTTTCTGGGCTGAGATGGGGAACCGCTGAATTTTGGAGTCGGCCGGTGACAAAATGTTCCAAAGACACCCCATGCACAACTCCACCGGGGAAGGTGCCAGACAGGAGTTCTCCTGGTAGTTTTTACACTACCTTGGTACGCACCTGAATGGCACCACAAAAGTTGTTCTACCTGCTTTCTGGGCTGAGATGGGGAACTGCTGAATTTTGGAGTCGGCTGGTGACAAAATATTCCAAACACACCCCATGCACAACTCCACCGGGGAAGGTGCCAGACAGGAGTTCTCTTAGTAGTTTTTACACTACCTTGGTAGGCAGCTGAAAGGCACCACAAAAGTTGTTCTACCTGCTTTCTGGGCTGAGATGGGGAACCGCTGAATTTTGGACTCGGCTGGTGACAAAATGTTCCAAACACACCCCTTGCACAACTCCACCGGGGAAGGTGCCAGACAGGTGTTCTCTTAATAGTTTTTACACTACCTTGGTAGGCACCTGAAAGACACCACAAAAGTTGTTCTACCTGCTTTCTGGGCTGAGATGGGGAACCGCTGAATTTTGGAGTCGGCCGGTGACAAAATGTTCCAAACACACCCCATGCACAACTCCACCGGGGAAGGTGCCAGACAGGAGTTCTCTTAGTAGTTTTTACACTACCTTGGTAGGCAGCTGAAAGGCACCACAAAAGTTGTTCTACCTGCTTTCTGGGCTGAGATGGGGAACCGCTGAATTTTGGACTCGGCTGGTGACAAAATGTTCCAAACACACCCCTTGCACAACTCCACCGGGGAAGGTGCCAGACAGGTGTTCTCTTATTAGTTTTTACACTACCTTGGTAGGCAGCTGAAAGACACCACAAAAGTTGTTCTACCTGTTTTCTGGGCTGAGATGGGGAACCGCTGAATTTTGGACTCGGCCGGTGACAAAATGTTCCAAACACACCCCATGCACAACTCCACCGGGGAAGGTGCCAGACAGGAGTTCTCCTGGTAGTTTTTACATTGCTCCGGTAGGCATCTGAAAGACACCACAAAAGTTGTTCTACCTGCTTTCTGGGCTGAGATGGGGAACCGCTGAATTTTGGAGTCGGCCGGTGACAAAATGTTCCAAACACACCCCATGCACAACTCCACCGGGGAAGGCGCCAGACAGGAGTTCTCTTAGTAGTTTTTACACTACCTTGGTAGGCAGCTGAAAGGCACCACAAAAGTTGTTCTACCTGCTTTCTGGGCTGAGATGGGGAACCGCTGAATTTTGGACTCGGCTGGTGACAATATGTTCCAAACACACCCCTTGCACAACTCCACCGGGGAAGGTGCCAGACAGGTGTTCTCTTATTAGTTTTTACACTACCTTGGTAGGCACCTGAAAGACACCACAAAAGTTGTTCTACCTGCTTTCTGGGCTGAGATGGGGAACCGCTGAATTTTGGACTCGGCCGGTGACAAAATGTTCCAAACACACCCCCTGAACAACTCCACCGGGGAAGGTGCCAGACAGGAGTTCTCCTGGTAGTTTTTACATTGCTCCGGTAGGCATCTGAAAGACACCACAAAAGTTGTTCTACCTGCTTTCTGGGCTGAGATGGGGAACCGCTGAATTTTGGACTCGGCCGGTGACAAAATGTTCCAAAGACACCCCATGCACAACTCCACCGGGGAAGGTGCCAGACAGGAGTTCTCTTAATAGTTTTTACACTACCTTGGTAGGCATCTGAAAGACACCACAAAAGTTGTTCTACCTGCTTTCTGGGCTGAGATGGGGAACCGCTGAATTTTGGACTCGGCCGGTGACAAAATGTTCCAAAGACACCCCATGCACAACTCCACCGGGGAAGGTGCCAGACAGGAGTTCTCTTAGTAGTTTTTACACTACCTTGGTAGGCATCTGAAAGACACCACAAAAGTTGTTCTACCTGCTTTCTGGGCTGAGATGGGGAACCGCTGAATTTTGGAGTCGGCTGGTGACAAAATGTTCCAAACACACCCCCTGCACAACTCCACCGGGGAAGGTGCCAGACAGGAGTTCTCCTGGTAGTTTTTACATTGCTCCAGTAGGCATCTGAAAGACACCACAAAAGTTGTTCTACCTGCTTTCTGGGCTGAGATGGGGAACCGCTGAATTTTGGAGTCGGCCGGTGACAAAATGTTCCAAACACACCCCATGCACAACTCCACCGGGGAAGGTGCCAGACAGGAGTTCTCTTAGTAGTTTTTACACTACCTTGGTAGGCAGCTGAAAGGCACCACAAAAGTTGTTCTACCTGCTTTCTGGGCTGAGATGGGGAACCGCTGAATTTTGGACTCGGCCGGTGACAAAATGTTCCAAACACACCCCTTGCACAACTCCACCGGGGAAGGTGCCAGACAGGTGTTCTCTTATTAGTTTTTACACTACCTTGGTAGGCACCTGAAAGACACCACAAAAGTTGTTCTACCTGCTTTCTGGGCTGAGATGGGGAACCGCTGAATTTTGGACTCGGCCGGTGACAAAATGTTCCAAACACACCCCATGCACAACTCCACCGGGGAAGGTGCCAGACAGGAGTTCTCTTAGTAGTTTTTACACTACCTTGGTAGGCATCTGAAAGACATTACAAAAGTTGTTCTACCTGCTTTCTGGGCTGAGATGGGGAACCGCTGAATTTTGGAGTCGGCTGGTGACAAAATGTTCCAAACACACCCCATGCACAACTCCACCGGGGAAGGTGCCAGACAGGAGTTCTCCTGGTAGTTTTTACATTGCTCCGGTAGGCATCTGAAAGACACCACAAAAGTTGTTCTACCTGCTTTCTGGGCTGAGATGGGGAACCGCTGAATTTTGGACTCGGCCGGTGACAAAATGTTCCAAACACACCCCATGCACAACTCCACCGGGGAAGGTGCCAGACAGGTGTTCTCTTATTAGTTTTTACACTACCTTGGTAGGCACCTGAAAGACACCACAAAAGTTGTTCTACCTGCTTTCTGGGCTGAGATGGGGAACCGCTGAATTTTGGACTCGGCCGGTGACAAAATGTTCCAAACACACCCCATGCACAACTCCACCGGGGAAGGTGCCAGACAGGAGTTCTCCTGGTAGTTTTTACATTGCTCCGGTAGGCATCTGAAAGACACCACAAAAGTTGTTCTACCTGCTTTCTGGGCTGAGATGGGGAACCGCTGAATTTTGGACTCGGCTGGTGACAAAATGTTCCAAACACACCCCTTGCACAACTCCACCGGGGAAGGTGCCAGACAGGTGTTCTCTTATTAGTTTTTACACTACCTTGGTAGGCACCTGAAAGACACCACAAAAGTTGTTCTACCTGCTTTCTGGGCTGAGATGGGGAACCGCTGAATTTTGGACTCGGCCGGTGACAAAATGTTCCAAACACACCCCATGCACAACTCCACCGGGGAAGGTGCCAGACAGGAGTTCTCTTAGTAGTTTTTACACTACCTTGGTAGGCATCTGAAAGACACCACAAAAGTTGTTCTACCTGCTTTCTGGGCTGAGATGGGGAACCGCTGAATTTTGGACTCGGCTGGTGACAAAATGTTCCAAACACACCCCATGCACAACTCCACCGGGGAAGGTGCCAGACAGGAGTTCTCCTGGTAGTTTTTACATTGCTCCGGTAGGCATCTGAAAGACACCACAAAAGTTGTTCTACCTGCTTTCTGGGCTGAGATGGGGAACCGCTGAATTTTGGACTCGGCTGGTGACAAAATGTTCCAAAGACACCCCATGCACAACTCCACCGGGGAAGGTGCCAGACAGGAGTTCTCTTAGTAGTTTTTACACTACCTTGGTAGGCAGCTGAAAGACACCACAAAAGTTGTTCTACCTGCTTTCTGGGCTGAGATGGGGAACTGCTGAATTTTGGACTCGGCTGGTGACAAAATGTTCCAAACACACCCCTTGCACAACTCCACCGGGGAAGGTGCCAGACAGGTGTTCTCTTATTAGTTTTTACACTACCTTGGTAGGCACCTGAAAGACACCACAAAAGTTGTTCTACCTGCTTTCTGGGCTGAGATGGGGAACCGCTGAATTTTGGACTCGGCCGGTGACAAAATGTTCCAAACACACCCCATGCACAACTCCACCGGGGAAGGTGCCAGACAGGAGTTCTCCTGGTAGTTTTTACATTGCTCCGGTAGGCATCTGAAAGACACCACAAAAGTTGTTCTACCTGCTTTCTGGGCTGAGATGGGGAACCGCTGAATTTTGGAGTCGGCCGGTGACAAAATGTTCCAAACACACCCCATGCACAACTCCACCTGGGAAGGTGCCAGACAGGAGTTCTCTTAGTAGTTTTTACACTACCTTGGTAGGCAGCTGAAAGGCACCACAAAAGTTGTTCTACCTGCTTTCTGGGCTGAGATGGGGAACCGCTGAATTTTGGACTCGGCTGGTGACAAAATGTTCCAAACACACCCCTTGCACAACTCCACCGGGGAAGGTGCCAGACAGGTGTTCTCTTATTAGTTTTTACACTACCTTGGTAGGCACCTGAAAGACACCACAAAAGTTGTTCTACCTGCTTTCTGGGCTGAGATGGGGAACCGCTGAATTTTGGACTCGGCCGGTGACAAAATGTTCCAAATACACCCCCTGAACAAGTCCACCGGGGAAGGTGCCAGACAGGAGTTCTCCTGGTAGTTTTTACATTGCTCCGGTAGGCATCTGAAAGACACCACAAAAGTTGTTCTACCTGCTTTCTGGGCTGAGATGGGGAACCGCTGAATTTTGGAGTCGGCCGGTGACAAAATGTTCCAAAGACACCCCATGCACAACTCCACCGGGGAAGGTGCCAGACAGGAGTTCTCTTAATAGTTTTTACACTACCTTGGTAGGCATCTGAAAGACACCACAAAAGTTGTTCTACCTGCTTTCTGGGCTGAGATGGGGAACCGCTGAATTTTGGACTCGGCCGGTGACAAAATGTTCCAAAGACACCCCATGCACAACTCCACCGGGGAAGGTGCCAGACAGGAGTTCTCTTAGTAGTTTTTACACTACCTTGGTAGGCATCTGAAAGACACCACAAAAGTTGTTCTACCTGCTTTCTGGGCTGAGATGGGGAACCGCTGAATTTTGGAGTCGGCTGGTGAAAAATGTTCCAAAGACACCCCATGCACAACTCCACCGGGGAAGGTGCCAGACAGGAGTTCTCCTGGTAGTTTTTACATTGCTCCAGTAGGCATCTGAAAGACACCACAAAAGTTGTTCTACCTGCTTTCTGGGCTGAGATGGGGAACCACTGAATTTTGGAGTCGGCCGGTGACAAAATGTTCCAAACACACCCCATGCACAACTCCACCGGGGAAGGTGCCAGACAGGAGTTCTCTTAGTAGTTTTTACACTACCTTGGTAGGCAGCTGAAAGGCACCACAAAAGTTGTTCTACCTGCTTTCTGGGCTGAGATGGGGAACCGCTGAATTTTGGAGTCGGCTGGTGACAAAATGTTCCAAACACACCCCATGCACAACTCCACCGGGGAAGGTGCCAGACAGGAGTTCTCTTAGTAGTTTTTACACTACCTTGGTAGGCAGGTGAAAGGCACCACAAAAGTTGTTCTACCTGCTTTCTGGGCTGAGATGGGGAACCGCTGAATTTTGGAGTCGGCCGGTGACAAAATGTTCCAAACACACCCCATGCACAACTCCACCAGGGAAGGTGCCAGACAGGAGTTCTCTTTATAGTTTTTACACTACCTTGGTAGGCATCTGAAAGACACCACAAAAGTTGTTCTACCTGCTTTCTGGGCTGAGATGGGGAACCGCTGAATTTTGGAGTCGGCTGGTGACAAAATGTTCCAAACACACCCCATGCACAACTCCACGGGGGAAGGTGCCAGAAACGAGTTCTCCTGGTAGTTTTTACACTACCTTGGTAGGCAGCTGAAAGGCAGCACAAAAGTTGTTCTACCTGCTTTCTGGGCTGAGATGGGGAACCGCTGAATTTTGGAGTCGGCTGGTGACAAAATGTTCCAAAGACACCCCATGCACAACTCCACCGGGGAAGGTGCCAGACAGGAGTTCTCCTGGTAGTTTTTACATTGCTCCAGTAGGCATCTGAAAGACACCACAAAAGTTGTTCTACCTGCTTTCTGGGCTGAGATGGGGAACCGCTGAATTTTGGAGTCGGCCGGTGACAAAATGTTCCAAAGACACCCCATGCACAACTCCACCGGGGAAGGTGCCAGACAGGAGTTCTCCTGGTAGTTTTTACACTACCTTGGTACGCACCTGAATGGCACCACAAAAGTTGTTCTACCTGCTTTCTGGGCTGAGATGGGGAACTGCTGAATTTTGGAGTCGGCTGGTGACAAAATATTCCAAACACACCCCATGCACAACTCCACCGGGGAAGGTGCCAGACAGGAGTTCTCTTAGTAGTTTTTACACTACCTTGGTAGGCATCTGAAAGACACCACAAAAGTTGTTCTACCTGCTTTCTGGGCTGAGATGGGGAACCGCTGAATTTTGGACTCGGCTGGTGACAAAATGTTCCAAAGACACCCCCTGCACAACTCCACCGGGGAAGGTGCCAGACAGGAGTTCTCCTGGTAGTTTTTACATTGCTCCGGTAGGCATCTGAAAGACACCACAAAAGTTGTTCTACCTGCTTTCTGGGCTGAGATGGGGAACCGCTGAATTTTGGAGTCGGCCGGTGACAAAATGTTCCAAACACACCCCATGCACAACTCCACCGGGGAAGGTGCCAGACAGGAGTTCTCTTAGTAGTTTTTACACTACCTTGGTAGGCAGCTGAAAGGCACCACAAAAGTTGTTCTACCTGCTTTCTGGGCTGAGATGGGGAACCGCTGAATTTTGGACTCGGCTGGTGACAAAATGTTCCAAACACACCCCTTGCACAACTCCACCGGGGAAGGTGCCAGACAGGTGTTCTCTTATTAGTTTTTACACTACCTTGGTAGGCAGCTGAAAGACACCACAAAAGTTGTTCTACCTGCTTTCTGGGCTGAGATGGGGAACCGCTGAATTTTGGACTCGGCCGGTGACAAAATGTTCCAAACACACCCCATGCACAACTCCACCGGGGAAGGTGCCAGACAGGAGTTCTCCTGGTAGTTTTTACATTGCTCCGGTAGGCATCTGAAAGACACCACAAAAGTTGTTCTACCTGCTTTCTGGGCTGAGATGGGGAACCGCTGAATTTTGGAGTCGGCCGGTGACAAAATGTTCCAAACACACCCCATGCACAACTCCACCGGGGAAGGCGCCAGACAGGAGTTCTCTTAGTAGTTTTTACACTACCTTGGTAGGCAGCTGAAAGGCACCACAAAAGTTGTTCTACCTGCTTTCTGGGCTGAGATGGGGAACCGCTGAATTTTGGACTCGGCTGGTGACAATATGTTCCAAACACACCCCTTGCACAACTCCACCGGGGAAGGTGCCAGACAGGTGTTCTCTTATTAGTTTTTACACTACCTTGGTAGGCACCTGAAAGACACCACAAAAGTTGTTCTACCTGCTTTCTGGGCTGAGATGGGGAACCGCTGAATTTTGGACTCGGCCGGTGACAAAATGTTCCAAACACACCCCCTGAACAACTCCACCGGGGAAGGTGCCAGACAGGAGTTCTCCTGGTAGTTTTTACATTGCTCCGGTAGGCATCTGAAAGACACCACAAAAGTTGTTCTACCTGCTTTCTGGGCTGAGATGGGGAACCGCTGAATTTTGGACTCGGCCGGTGACAAAATGTTCCAAAGACACCCCATGCACAACTCCACCGGGGAAGGTGCCAGACAGGAGTTCTCTTAATAGTTTTTACACTACCTTGGTAGGCATCTGAAAGACACCACAAAAGTTGTTCTACCTGCTTTCTGGGCTGAGATGGGGAACCGCTGAATTTTGGACTCGGCCGGTGACAAAATGTTCCAAAGACACCCCATGCACAACTCCACCGGGGAAGGTGCCAGACAGGAGTTCTCTTAGTAGTTTTTACACTACCTTGGTAGGCATCTGAAAGACACCACAAAAGTTGTTCTACCTGCTTTCTGGGCTGAGATGGGGAACCGCTGAATTTTGGAGTCGGCCGGTGACAAAATGTTCCAAACACACCCCATGCACAACTCCACCGGGGAAGGTGCCAGACAGGAGTTCTCCTGGTAGTTTTTACATTGCTCCAGTAGGCATCTGAAAGACACCACAAAAGTTGTTCTACCTGCTTTCTGGGCTGAGATGGGGAACCGCTGAATTTTGGAGTCGGCCGGTGACAAAATGTTCCAAACACACCCCATGCACAACTCCACCGGGGAAGGTGCCAGACAGGAGTTCTCTTAGTAGTTTTTACACTACCTTGGTAGGCAGCTGAAAGGCACCACAAAAGTTGTTCTACCTGCTTTCTGGGCTGAGATGGGGAACCGCTGAATTTTGGACTCGGCTGGTGACAAAATGTTCCAAACACACCCCTTGCACAACTCCACCGGGGAAGGTGCCAGACAGGTGTTCTCTTATTAGTTTTTACACTACCTTGGTAGGCACCTGAAAGACACCACAAAAGTTGTTCTACCTGCTTTCTGGGCTGAGATGGGGAACCGCTGAATTTTGGACTCGGCCGGTGACAAAATGTTCCAAACACACCCCATGCACAACTCCACCGGGGAAGGTGCCAGACAGGAGTTCTCTTAGTAGTTTTTACACTACCTTGGTAGGCATCTGAAAGACATTACAAAAGTTGTTCTACCTGCTTTCTGGGCTGAGATGGGGAACCGCTGAATTTTGGAGTCGGCTGGTGACAAAATGTTCCAAACACACCCCATGCACAACTCCACCGGGGAAGGTGCCAGACAGGAGTTCTCCTGGTAGTTTTTACATTGCTCCGGTAGGCATCTGAAAGACACCACAAAAGTTGTTCTACCTGCTTTCTGGGCTGAGATGGGGAACCGCTGAATTTTGGACTCGGCCGGTGACAAAATGTTCCAAACACACCCCATGCACAACTCCACCGGGGAAGGTGCCAGACAGGTGTTCTCTTATTAGTTTTTACACTACCTTGGTAGGCACCTGAAAGACACCACAAAAGTTGTTCTACCTGCTTTCTGGGCTGAGATGGGGAACCGCTGAATTTTGGACTCGGCCGGTGACAAAATGTTCCAAACACACCCCATGCACAACTCCACCGGGGAAGGTGCCAGACAGGAGTTCTCCTGGTAGTTTTTACATTGCTCCGGTAGGCATCTGAAAGACACCACAAAAGTTGTTCTACCTGCTTTCTGGGCTGAGATGGGGAACCGCTGAATTTTGGACTCGGCTGGTGACAAAATGTTCCAAACACACCCCTTGCACAACTCCACCGGGGAAGGTGCCAGACAGGTGTTCTCTTATTAGTTTTTACACTACCTTGGTAGGCACCTGAAAGACACCACAAAAGTTGTTCTACCTGCTTTCTGGGCTGAGATGGGGAACCGCTGAATTTTGGACTCGGCCGGTGACAAAATGTTCCAAACACACCCCATGCACAACTCCACCGGGGAAGGTGCCAGACAGGAGTTCTCTTAGTAGTTTTTACACTACCTTGGTAGGCATCTGAAAGACACCACAAAAGTTGTTCTACCTGCTTTCTGGGCTGAGATGGGGAACCGCTGAATTTTGGACTCGGCTGGTGACAAAATGTTCCAAACACACCCCATGCACAACTCCACCGGGGAAGGTGCCAGACAGGAGTTCTCCTGGTAGTTTTTACATTGCTCCGGTAGGCATCTGAAAGACACCACAAAAGTTGTTCTACCTGCTTTCTGGGCTGAGATGGGGAACCGCTGAATTTTGGACTCGGCTGGTGACAAAATGTTCCAAAGACACCCCATGCACAACTCCACCGGGGAAGGTGCCAGACAGGAGTTCTCTTAGTAGTTTTTACACTACCTTGGTAGGCAGCTGAAAGACACCACAAAAGTTGTTCTACCTGCTTTCTGGGCTGAGATGGGGAACTGCTGAATTTTGGACTCGGCTGGTGACAAAATGTTCCAAACACACCCCTTGCACAACTCCACCGGGGAAGGTGCCAGACAGGTGTTCTCTTATTAGTTTTTACACTACCTTGGTAGGCACCTGAAAGACACCACAAAAGTTGTTCTACCTGCTTTCTGGGCTGAGATGGGGAACCGCTGAATTTTGGACTCGGCCGGTGACAAAATGTTCCAAACACACCCCATGCACAACTCCACCGGGGAAGGTGCCAGACAGGAGTTCTCCTGGTAGTTTTTACATTGCTCCGGTAGGCATCTGAAAGACACCACAAAAGTTGTTCTACCTGCTTTCTGGGCTGAGATGGGGAACCGCTGAATTTTGGACTCGGCTGGTGACAAAATGTTCCAAAGACACCCCATGCACAACTCCACCGGGGAAGGTGCCAGACAGGAGTTCTCTTAGTAGTTTTTACACTACCTTGGTAGGCAGCTGAAAGGCACCACAAAAGTTGTTCTACCTGCTTTCTGGGCTGAGATGGGGAACCGCTGAATTTTGGACTCGGCCGGTGACAAAATGTTCCAAACACACCCCTTGCACAACTCCACCGGGGAAGGTGCCAGACAGGTGTTCTCTTATTAGTTTTTACACTACCTTGGTAGGCACCTGAAAGACACCACAAAAGTTGTTCTACCTGCTTTCTGGGCTGAGATGGGGAACCGCTGAATTTTGGAGTCGGCTGGTGACAAAATGTTCCAAACACACCCCATGCACAACTCCACCGGGGAAGGTGCCAGACAGGAGTTCTCCTGGTAGTTTTTACATTGCTCCGGTAGGCATCTGAAAGACACCACAAAAGTTGTTCTACCTGCTTTCTGGGCTGAGATGGGGAACCGCTGAATTTTGGACTCGGCCGGTGACAAAATGTTCCAAACACACCCCATGCACAACTCCACCGGGGAAGGTGCCAGACAGGAGTTCTCTTAATAGTTTTTACACTACCTTGGTAGGCATCTGAAAGACACCACAAAAGTTGTTCTACCTGCTTTCTGGGCTGAGATGGGGAACCGCTGAATTTTGGACTCGGCCGGTGACAAAATGTTCCAAACACACCCCATGCACAACTCCACCGGGGAAGGTGCCAGACAGGAGTTCTCCTGGTAGTTTTTACATTGCTCCGGTAGGCATCTGAAAGACACCACAAAAGTTGTTCTACCTGCTTTCTGGGCTGAGATGGGGAACCGCTGAATTTTGGAGTCGGCCGGTGACAAAATGTTCCAAACACACCCCCTGCACAACTCCACCGGGGAAGGTGCCAGACAGGAGTTCTCCTGGTAGTTTTTACATTGCTCCGGTAGGCATCTGAAAGACACCACAAAAGTTGTTCTACCTGCTTTCTGGGCTGAGATGGGGAACCGCTGAATTTTGGACTCGGCCGGTGACAAAATGTTCCAAAGACACCCCATGCACAACTCCACCGGGGAAGGTGCCAGACAGGAGTTCTCTTAGTAGTTTTTACACTACCTTGGTAGGCAGCTGAAAGGCACCACAAAAGTTGTTCTACCTGCTTTCTGGGCTGAGATGGGGAACCGCTGAATTTTGGAGTCGGCCTGTGACAAAATGTTCCAAAGACACCCCGTGCACAACTCCACCGGGGAAGGTGCCAGACAGGTGTTCTCTTATTAGTTTTTACACTACCTTGATAGGCACCTGAATGGCACCACAAAAGTTGTTCTACCTGCTTTCTGGGCTGAGATGGGGAACCGCTGAATTTTGGAGTCGGCTGGTGACAAAATGTTCCAAACACACCCCATGCACAACTCCACCACGGAAGGTGCCAGACAGGAGTTCTCCTGGTAGTTTTTACATTGCTCCAGTAGGCATCTGAAAGACACCACAAAAGTTGTTCTACCTGCTTTCTGGGCTGAGATGGGGAACCGCTGAATTTTGGACTCGGCCGGTGACAAAATGTTCCAAACACACCCCATGCACAACTCCACCGGGGAAGGTGCCAGACAGGAGTTCTCTTAGTAGTTTTTACACTACCTTGGTAGGCAGCTGAAAGGCACCACAAAAGTTGTTCTACCTGCTTTCTGGGCTGAGATGGGGAACCGCTGAATTTTGGACTCGGCTGGTGACAAAATGTTCCAAACACACCCCTTGCACAACTCCACCGGGGAAGGTGCCAGACAGGTGTTCTCTTATTAGTTTTTACACTACCTTGGTAGGCACCTGAAAGACACCACAAAAGTTGTTCTACCTGCTTTCTGGGCTGAGATGGGGAACCGCTGAATTTTGGACTCGGCCGGTGACAAAATGTTCCAAACACACCCCATGCACAACTCCACCGGGGAAGGTGCCAGACAGGAGTTCTCCTGGTAGTTTTTACATTGCTCCGGTAGGCATCTGAAAGACACCACAAAAGTTGTTCTACCTGCTTTCTGGGCTGAGATGGGGAACCGCTGAATTTTGGAGTCGGCCGGTGACAAAATGTTCCAAACACACCCCATGCACAACTCCACCGGGGAAGGTGCCAGACAGGAGTTCTCCTGGTAGTTTTTACATTGCTCCGGTAGGCATCTGAAAGACACCGCAAAAGTTGTTCTACCTGCTTTCTGGGCTGAGATGGGGAACCGCTGAATTTTGGACTCGGCCGGTGACAAAATGTTCCAAACACACCCCATGCACAACTCCACCGGGGAAGGTGCCAGACAGGAGTTCTCTTAGTAGTTTTTACACTACCTTGGTAGGCATCTGAAAGACACCACAAAAGTTGTTCTACCTGCTTTCTGGGCTGAGATGGGGAACCGCTGAATTTTGGACTCGGCTGGTGACAAAATGTTCCAAACACACCCCATGCACAACTCCACCGGGGAAGGTGCCAGACAGGAGTTCTCCTGGTAGTTTTTACATTGCTCCGGTAGGCATCTGAAAGACACCACAAAAGTTGTTCTACCTGCTTTCTGGGCTGAGATGGGGAACCGCTGAATTTTGGACTCGGCTGGTGACAAAATGTTCCAAAGACACCCCATGCACAACTCCACCGGGGAAGGTGCCAGACAGGAGTTCTCTTAGTAGTTTTTACACTACCTTGGTAGGCAGCTGAAAGACACCACAAAAGTTGTTCTACCTGCTTTCTGGGCTGAGATGGGGAACTGCTGAATTTTGGAGTCGGCTGGTGACAAAATGTTCCAAACACACCCCTTGCACAACTCCACCGGGGAAGGTGCCAGACAGGTGTTCTCTTATTAGTTTTTACACTACCTTGGTAGGCACCTGAAAGACACCACAAAAGTTGTTCTACCTGCTTTCTGGGCTGAGATGGGGAACCGCTGAATTTTGGACTCGGCCGGTGACAAAATGTTCCAAACACACCCCATGCACAACTCCACCGGGGAAGGTGCCAGACAGGAGTTCTCCTGGTAGTTTTTACATTGCTCCGGTAGGCATCTGAAAGACACCACAAAAGTTGTTCTACCTGCTTTCTGGGCTGAGATGGGGAACCGCTGAATTTTGGAGTCGGCCGGTGACAAAATGTTCCAAACACACCCCATGCACAACTCCACCGGGGAAGGTGCCAGACAGGAGTTCTCTTAATAGTTTTTACACTACCTTGGTAGGCATCTGAAAGACACCACAAAAGTTGTTCTACCTGCTTTCTGGGCTGAGATGGGGAACCGCTGAATTTTGGAGTCGGCTGGTGACAAAATGTTCCAAACACACCCCATGCACAACTCCACCGGGGAAGGTGCCAGACAGGAGTTCTCTTAATAGTTTTTACACTACCTTGGTAGGCATCTGAAAGACACCACAAAAGTTGTTCTACCTGCTTTCTGGGCTGAGATGGGGAACCGCTGAATTTTGGACTCGGCCGGTGACAAAATGTTCCAAACACACCCCCTGCACAACTCCACCGGGGAAGGTGCCAGACAGGAGTTCTCCTGGTAGTTTTTACATTGCTCCGGTAGGCATCTGAAAGACACCACAAAAGTTGTTCTACCTGCTTTCTGGGCTGAGATGGGGAACCGCTGAATTTTGGAGTCGGCCGGTGACAAAATGTTCCAAACACACCCCCTGCACAACTCCACCGGGGAAGGTGCCAGACAGGAGTTCTCCTGGTAGTTTTTACATTGCTCTGGTAGGCATCTGAAAGACACCACAAAAGTTGTTCTACCTGCTTTCTGGGCTGAGATGGGGAACCGCTGAATTTTGGACTCGGCCGGTGACAAAATGTTCCAAAGACACCCCATGCACAACTCCACCGGGGAAGGTGCCAGACAGGAGTTCTCTTAGTAGTTTTTACACTACCTTGGTAGGCAGCTGAAAGGCACCACAAAAGTTGTTCTACCTGCTTTCTGGGCTGAGATGGGGAACCGCTGAATTTTGGAGTCGGCCTGTGACAAAATGTTCCAAAGACACCCCGTGCACAACTCCACCGGGGAAGGTGCCAGACAGGTGTTCTCTTATTAGTTTTTACACTACCTTGATAGGCACCTGAATGGCACCACAAAAGTTGTTCTACCTGCTTTCTGGGCTGAGATGGGGAACCGCTGAATTTTGGAGTCGGCTGGTGACAAAATGTTCCAAACACACCCCATGCACAACTCCACCACGGAAGGTGCCAGACAGGAGTTCTCCTGGTAGTTTTTACATTGCTCCAGTAGGCATCTGAAAGACACCACAAAAGTTGTTCTACCTGCTTTCTGGGCTGAGATGGGGAACCGCTGAATTTTGGACTCGGCCGGTGACAAAATGTTCCAAACACACCCCATGCACAACTCCACCGGGGAAGGTGCCAGACAGGAGTTCTCTTAGTAGTTTTTACACTACCTTGGTAGGCATCTGAAAGGCACCACAAAAGTTGTTCTACCTGCTTTCTGGGCTGAGATGGGGAACCGCTGAATTTTGGAGTCGGCCGGTGACAAAATGTTCCAAACACACCCCATGCACAACTCCACCGGGGAAGGTGCCAGACAGGAGTTCTCTTAATAGTTTTTACACTACCTTGGTAGGCATCTGAAAGACACCACAAAAGTTGTTCTACCTGCTTTCTGGGCTGAGATGGGGAACCGCTGAATTTTGGAGTCGGCTGGTGACAAAATGTTCCAAACACACCCCATGCACAACTCCACCGGGGAAGGTGCCAGACAGGAGTTCTCTTAATAGTTTTTTACACTACCTTGGTAGGCATCTGAAAGACACCACAAAAGTTGTTCTACCTGCTTTCTGGGCTGAGATGGGGAACCGCTGAATTTTGGACTCGGCCGGTGACAAAATGTTCCAAACACACCCCCTGCACAACTCCACCCGGGGAAGGTGCCAGACAGGAGTTCTCCTGGTAGTTTTTACATTGCTCCGGTAGGCATCTGAAAGACACCACAAAAGTTGTTCTACCTGCTTTCTGGGCTGAGATGGGGAACCGCTGAATTTTGGAGTCGGCTGGTGACAAAATGTTCCAAACACACCCCATGCACAACTCCACCGGGGAAGGTGCCAGACAGGAGTTCTCTTAGTAGTTTTTACACTACCTTGGTAGGCAGCTGAAAGGCACCACAAAAGTTGTTCTACCTGCTTTCTGGGCTGAGATGGGGAACCGCTGAATTTTGGACTCGGCCGGTGACAAAATGTTCCAAAGACACCCCCGTGCACAACTCCACCGGGGAAGGTGCCAGACAGGTGTTCTCTTATTAGTTTTTACACTACCTTGGTAGGCACCTGAATGGCACCACAAAAGTTGTTCTACCTGCTTTCTGGGCTGAGATGGGGAACCGCTGAATTTTGGAGTCGGCCGGTGACAAAATGTTCCAAACACACCCCATGCACAACTCCACCTGGGAAGGTGCCAGACAGGAGTTCTCTTAGTAGTTTTTACACTACCTTGGTAGGCATCTGAAAGACACCACAAAAGTTGTTCTACCTGCTTTCTGGGCTGAGATGGGGAACCGCTGAATTTTGGACTCGGCCGGTGACAAAATGTTCCAAACACACCCCATGCACAACTCCACCGGGGAAGGTGCCAGACAGGAGTTCTCTTAATAGTTTTTACATTACCTTGGTAGGCATCTGAAAGACACCACAAAAGTTGTTCTACCTGCTTTCTGGGCTGAGATGGGGAACCGCTGAATTTTGGACTCGGCCGGTGACAAAATGTTCCAAACACACCCCCTGCACAACTCCACCACGGAAGGTGCCAGACAGGAGTTCTCCTGGTAGTTTTTACATTGCTCCGGTAGGCATCTGAAAGACACCACAAAAGTTGTTCTACCTGCTTTCTGGGCTGAGATGGGGAACCGCTGAATTTTGGAGTCGGCCGGTGACAAAATGTTCCAAACACACCCCATGCACAACTCCAACCGGGGAAGGTGCCAGACAGGAGTTCTCCTGGTAGTTTTTACATTGCTCCGGTAGGCATCTGAAAGACACCACAAAAGTTGTTCTACCTGCTTTCTGGGCTGAGATGGGGAACCGCTGAATTTTGGACTCGGCCGGTGACAAAATGTTCCAAAGACACCCCATGCACAACTCCACCGGGGAAGGTGCCAGACAGGAGTTCTCTTAGTAGTTTTTACACTACCTTGGTAGGCACCTGAAAGACACCACAAAAGTTGTTCTACCTGCTTTCTGGGCTGAGATGGGGAACCGCTGAATTTTGGACTCGGCTGGTGACAAAATGTTCCAAACACACCCCATGCACAACTCCACCGGGGAAGGTGCCAGACAGGAGTTCTCTTAGTAGTTTTTACACTACCTTGGTAGGCAGCTGAAAGGCACCACAAAAGTTGTTCTACCTGCTTTCTGGGCTGAGATGGGGAACCGCTGAATTTTGGAGTCGGCCGGTGACAAAATGTTCCAAACACACCCCCATGCACAACTCCACCGGGGAAGGTGCCAGACAGGAGTTCTCTTAATAGTTTTTACACTACCTTGGTAGGCATCTGAAAGACACCACAAAAGTTGTTCTACCTGCTTTCTGGGCTGAGATGGGAACCGCTGAATTTTGGACTCGGCCGGTGACAAAATGTTCCAAAGACACCCCATGCACAACTCCACCGGGGAAGGTGCCAGACAGGAGTTCTCTTAGTAGTTTTTACACTACCTTGGTAGGCATCTGAAAGACACCACAAAAGTTGTTCTACCTGCTTTCTGGGCTGAGATGGGGAACCGCTGAATTTTGGACTCGCCGGTGACAAAATGTTCCAAACACACCCCATGCACAACTCCACCGGGGAAGGTGCCAGACAGGAGTTCTCCTGGTAGTTTTTACATTGCTCCGGTAGGCATCTGAAAGACACCACAAAAGTTGTTCTACCTGCTTTCTGGGCTGAGATGGGGAACCGCTGAATTTTGGACTCGGCTGGTGACAAAATGTTCCAAAGACACCCCATGCACAACTCCACCGGGGAAGGTGCCAGACAGGAGTTCTCTTAGTAGTTTTTACACTACCTTGGTAGGCAGCTGAAAGGCACCACAAAAGTTGTTCTACCTGCTTTCTGGGCTGAGATGGGGAACCGCTGAATTTTGGACTCGGCTGGTGACAAAATGTTCCAAACACACCCCTTGCACAACTCCACCACGGAAGGTGCCAGACAGGTGTTCTCTTATTAGTTTTTACACTACCTTGGTAGGCACCTGAAAGACACCACAAAAGTTGTTCTACCTGCTTTCTGGGCTGAGATGGGGAACCGCTGAATTTTGGACTCGGCCGGTGACAAAATGTTCCAAACACACCCCATGCACAACTCCACCGGGGAAGGTGCCAGACAGGAGTTCTCCTGGTAGTTTTTACATTGCTCCGGTAGGCATCTGAAAGACACCACAAAAGTTGTTCTACCTGCTTTCTGGGCTGAGATGGGGAACCGCTGAATTTTGGAGTCTACCGGTGACAAAATGTTCCAAACACACCCCATGCACAACTCCACCGGGGAAGGTGCCAGACAGGAGTTCTCTTAATAGTTTTTACACTACCTTGGTAGGCACCTGAATGGCACCACAAAAGTTGTTCTACCTGCTTTCTGGGCTGAGATGGGAACCGCTGAATTTTGGACTCGGCTGGTGACAAAATGTTCCAAACACACCCCATGCACAACTCCACCGGGGAAGGTGCCAGACAGGAGTTCTCTTAGTAGTTTTTACACTACCTTGGTAGGCATCTGAAAGACACCACAAAAGTTGTTCTACCTGCTTTCTGGGCTGAGATGGGGAACCGCTGAATTTTGGACTCGGCTGGTGACAAAATGTTCCAAACACACCCCTTGCACAACTCCACCGGGGAAGGCGCCAGACAGGTGTTCTCTTATTAGTTTTTACACTACCTTGGTAGGCACCTGAAAGACACCACAAAAGTTGTTCTACCTGCTTTCTGGGCTGAGATGGGGAACCGCTGAATTTTGGACTCGGGCCGGTGACAAAATGTTCCAAACACACCCCATGCACAACTCCACCGGGGAAGGTGCCAGACAGGAGTTCTCCTGGTAGTTTTTACATTGCTCCGGTAGGCATCTGAAAGACACCACAAAAGTTGTTCTACCTGCTTTCTGGGCTGAGATGGGGAACCGCTGAATTTTGGAGTCGGCCGGTGACAAAATGTTCCAAACACACCCCATGCACAACTCCACCGGGGAAGGTGCCAGACAGGAGTTCTCCTGGTAGTTTTTACATTGCTCCGGTAGGCATCTGAAAGACACCACAAAAGTTGTTCTACCTGCTTTCTGGGCTGAGATGGGGAACCGCTGAATTTTGGACTCGGCTGGTGACAAAATGTTCCAAACACACCCCATGCACAACTCCACCGGGGAAGGTGCCAGACAGGAGTTCTCTTAGTAGTTTTTACACTACCTTGGTAGGCATCTGAAAGACACCACAAAAGTTGTTCTACCTGCTTTCTGGGCTGAGATGGGGAACCGCTGAATTTTGGAGTCGGCTGGTGACAAAATGTTCCAAACACACCCCATGCACAACTCCACCGGGGAAGGTGCCAGACAGGAGTTCTCTTAGTAGTTTTTACACTACCTTGGTAGGCAGCTGAAAGGCACCACAAAAGTTGTTCTACCTGCTTTCTGGGCTGAGATGGGGAACCGCTGAATTTTGGACTCGGCCGGTGACAAAATGTTCCAAAGACACCCCGTGCACAACTCCACCGGGGAAGGTGCCAGACAGGTGGTTCTCTTATTAGTTTTTACACTACCTTGGTAGGCACCTGAATGGCACCACAAAAGTTGTTCTACCTGCTTTCTGGGCTGAGATGGGGAAACCGCTGAATTTTGGAGTCGGCCGGTGACAAAATGTTCCAAACACACCCCATGCACAACTCCACCTGGGAAGGTGCCAGACAGGAGTTCTCCTGGTAGTTTTTACACTACCTTGGTAGGCATCTGAAAGACACCACAAAAGTTGTTCTACCTGCTTTCTGGGCTGAGATGGGGAACCGCTGAATTTTGGACTCGGCCGGTGACAAAATGTTCCAAACACACCCCATGCACAACTCCACCGGGGAAGGTGCCAGACAGGAGTTCTCTTAATAGTTTTTACACTACCTTGGTAGGCATCTGAAAGACACCACAAAAGTTGTTCTACCTGCTTTCTGGGCTGAGATGGGGAACCGCTGAATTTTGGACTCGGCCGGTGACAAAATGTTCCAAACACACCCCATGCACAACTCCACCGGGGAAGGTGCCAGACAGGAGTTCTCCTGGTAGTTTTTACATTGCTCCGGTAGGCATCTGAAAGACACCACAAAAGTTGTTCTACCTGCTTTCTGGGCTGAGATGGGGAACCGCTGAATTTTGGACTCGGCCGGTGACAAAATGTTCCAAACACACCCCATGCACAACTCCACCGGGGAAGGTGCCAGACAGGAGTTCTCCTGGTAGTTTTTACATTGCTCCGGTAGGCATCTGAAAGACACCACAAAAGTTGTTCTACCTGCTTTCTGGGCTGAGATGGGGAACCGCTGAATTTTGGAGTCGGCCGGTGACAAAATGTTCCAAACACACCCCCTGCACAACTCCACCGGGGAAGGTGCCAGACAGGAGTTCTCTTAGTAGTTTTTACACTACCTTGGTAGGCATCTGAAAGACACCACAAAAGTTGTTCTACCTGCTTTCTGGGCTGAGATGGGGAACCGCTGAATTTTGGAGTCGGCTGGTGACAAAATGTTCCAAACACACCCCATGCACAACTCCACCGGGGAAGGTGCCAGACAGGAGTTCTCTTAGTAGTTTTTACACTACCTTGGTAGGCAGCTGAAAGGCACCACAAAAGTTGTTCTACCTGCTTTCTGGGCTGAGATGGGGAACCGCTGAATTTTGGACTCGGCCGGTGACAAAATGTTCCAAAGACACCCCGTGCACAACTCCACCGGGGAAGGTGCCAGACAGGTGTTCTCTTATTAGTTTTTACACTACCTTGGTAGGCACCTGAATGGCACCACAAAAGTTGTTCTACCTGCTTTCTGGGCTGAGATGGGGAACCGCTGAATTTTGGAGTCGGCCGGTGACAAAATGTTCCAAACACACCCCATGCACAACTCCACCTGGGAAGGTGCCAGACAGGAGTTCTCTTAATAGTTTTTACACTACCTTGGTAGGCATCTGAAAGACACCACAAAAGTTGTTCTACCTGCTTTCTGGGCTGAGATGGGGAACCGCTGAATTTTGGACTCGGCCGGTGACAAAATGTTCCAAACACACCCCATGCACAACTCCACCGGGGAAGGTGCCAGACAGGAGTTCTCCTGGTAGTTTTTACATTGCTCCGGTAGGCATCTGAAAGACACCACAAAAGTTGTTCTACCTGCTTTCTGGGCTGAGATGGGGAACCGCTGAATTTTGGACTCGGCCGGTGACAAAATGTTCCAAAGACACCCCATGCACAACTCCACCGGGGAAGGTGCCAGACAGGAGTTCTCTTAGTAGTTTTTACACTACCTTGGTAGGCACCTGAAAGACACCACAAAAGTTGTTCTACCTGCTTTCTGGGCTGAGATGGGGAACCGCTGAATTTTGGACTCGGCTGGTGAAAAATGCTCCAAACACACCCCATGCACAACTCCACCGGGGAAGGTGCCAGAAAGAAGTTCTCTTGGTAGTTTTTACACTACCTTGGTAGGCAGCTGAAAGGCACCACAAAAGTTGTTATACCTGCTTTCTGGGCTGAGATGGGGAACCGCTGAATTTTGGAGTCGGCCGGTGACAAAATGTTCCAAACACACCCCATGCACAACTCCACCGGGGAAGGTGCCAGACAGGAGTTCTCTTAATAGTTTTTACACTACCTTGGTAGGCATCTGAAAGACACCACAAAAGTTGTTCTACCTGCTTTCTGGGCTGAGATGGGGAACCGCTGAATTTTGGACTCGGCCGGTGACAAAATGTTCCAAAGACACCCCATGCACAACTCCACCGGGGAAGGTGCCAGACAGGAGTTCTCTTAGTAGTTTTTACACTACCTTGGTAGGCATCTGAAAGACACCACAAAAGTTGTTCTACCTGCTTTCTGGGCTGAGATGGGGAACCGCTGAATTTTGGACTCGGCCGGTGACAAAATGTTCCAAACACACCCCATGCACAACTCCACCGGGGAAGGTGCCAGACAGGAGTTCTCCTGGTAGTTTTTACATTGCTCCGGTAGGCATCTGAAAGACACCACAAAAGTTGTTCTACCTGCTTTCTGGGCTGAGATGGGGAACCGCTGAATTTTGGACTCGGCTGGTGACAAAATGTTCCAAAGACACCCCATGCACAACTCCACCGGGGAAGGTGCCAGACAGGAGTTCTCTTAGTAGTTTTTACACTACCTTGGTAGGCAGCTGAAAGGCACCACAAAAGTTGTTCTACCTGCTTTCTGGGCTGAGATGGGGAACCGCTGAATTTTGGACTCGGCTGGTGACAAAATGTTCCAAACACACCCCTTGCACAACTCCACCGGGGAAGGTGCCAGACAGGTGTTCTCTTATTAGTTTTTACACTACCTTGGTAGGCACCTGAAAGACACCACAAAAGTTGTTCTACCTGCTTTCTGGGCTGAGATGGGGAACCGCTGAATTTTGGACTCGGCCGGTGACAAAATGTTCCAAACACACCCCATGCACAACTCCACCGGGGAAGGTGCCAGACAGGAGTTCTCCTGGTAGTTTTTACATTGCTCCGGTAGGCATCTGAAAGACACCACAAAAGTTGTTCTACCTGCTTTCTGGGCTGAGATGGGGAACCGCTGAATTTTGGAGTCGGCCGGTGACAAAATGTTCCAAACACACCCCATGCACAACTCCACCGGGGAAGGTGCCAGACAGGAGTTCTCCTGGTAGTTTTTACATTGCTCCGGTAGGCATCTGAAAGACACCACAAAAGTTGTTCTACCTGCTTTCTGGGCTGAGATGGGGAACCGCTGAATTTTGGACTCGGCTGGTGACAAAATGTTCCAAACACACCCCATGCACAACTCCACCGGGGAAGGTGCCAGACAGGAGTTCTCTTAGTAGTTTTTACACTACCTTGGTAGGCATCTGAAAGACACCACAAAAGTTGTTCTACCTGCTTTCTGGGCTGAGATGGGGAACCGCTGAATTTTGGACTCGGCTGGTGACAAAATGTTCCAAACACACCCCTTGCACAACTCCACCGGGGAAGGTGCCAGACAGGTGTTCTCTTATTAGTTTTTACACTACCTTGGTAGGCACCTGAAAGACACCACAAAAGTTGTTCTACCTGCTTTCTGGGCTGAGATGGGGAACCGCTGAATTTTGGAGTCGGCCGGTGACAAAATGTTCCAAACACACCCCATGCACAACTCCACCGGGGAAGGTGCCAGACAGGAGTTCTCCTGGTAGTTTTTACATTGCTCCGGTAGGCATCTGAAAGACACCACAAAAGTTGTTCTACCTGCTTTCTGGGCTGAGATGGGGAACCGCTGAATTTTGGAGTCGGCTGGTGACAAAATGTTCCAAACACACCCCATGCACAACTCCACCGGGGAAGGTGCCAGACAGGAGTTCTCTTAATAGTTTTTACACTACCTTGGTAGGCATCTGAAAGACACCACAAAAGTTGTTCTACCTGCTTTCTGGGCTGAGATGGGGAACCGCTGAATTTTGGACTCGGCCGGTGACAAAATGTTCCAAACACACCCCCTGCACAACTCCACCGGGGAAGGTGCCAGACAGGAGTTCTCCTGGTAGTTTTTACATTGCTCCGGTAGGCATCTGAAAGACACCACAAAAGTTGTTCTACCTGCTTTCTGGGCTGAGATGGGGAACCGCTGAATTTTGGACTCGGCCGGTGACAAAATGTTCCAAAGACACCCCATGCACAACTCCACCGGGGAAGGTGCCAGACAGGAGTTCTCTTAGTAGTTTTTACACTACCTTGGTAGGCATCTGAAAGACACCACAAAAGTTGTTCTACCTGCTTTCTGGGCTGAGATGGGGAACCGCTGAATTTTGGACTCGGCTGGTGACAAAATGTTCCAAACACACCCCATGCACAACTCCACCGGGGAAGGTGCCAGACAGGAGTTCTCTTAATAGTTTTTACACTACCTTGGTAGGCATCTGAAAGACACCACAAAAGTTGTTCTACCTGCTTTCTGGGCTGAGATGGGGAACCGCTGAATTTTGGACTCGGCCGGTGACAAAATGTTCCAAACACACCCCCTGCACAACTCCACCGGGGAAGGTGCCAGACAGGAGTTCTCCTGGTAGTTTTTACATTGCTCCGGTAGGCATCTGAAAGACACCGCAAAAGTTGTTCTACCTGCTTTCTTGGCTGAGATGGGGAACCGCTGAATTTTGGACTCGGCCGGTGACAAAATGTTCCAAACACACCCCATGCACAACTCCACCTGGGAAGGTGCCAGACAGGAGTTCTCCTGGTAGTTTTTACATTGCTCCGGTAGGCATCTGAAAGACACCACAAAAGTTGTTCTACCTGCTTTCTGGGCTGAGATGGGGAACCGCTGAATTTTGGACTCGGCCGGTGACAAAATGTTCCAAACACACCCCATGCACAACTCCACCTGGGAAGGTGCCAGACAGGAGTTCTCTTAGTAGTTTTTACACTACCTTGGTAGGCATCTGAAAGACACCACAAAAGTTGTTCTACCTGCTTTCTGGGCTGAGATGGGGAACCGCTGAATTTTGGAGTCGGCTGGTGAAAAATGTTCCAAAGACACCCCATGCACAACTCCACCGGGGAAGGTGCAAGACAGGAGTTCTCCTGGTAGTTTTTACATTGCTCCGGTAGGCATCTGAAAGACACCACAAAAGTTGTTCTACCTGCTTTTCTGGGCTGAGATGGGGAACCGCTGAATTTTGGACTCGGCCGGTGACAAAATGTTCCAAACACACCCCATGCACAACTCCACCGGGGAAGGTGCCAGACAGGAGTTCTCCTGGTAGTTTTTACATTGCTCCGGTAGGCATCTGAAAGACTCCACAAAAGTTTTTCTACCTGCTTTCTGGGCTGAGATGGGGAACCGCTGAATTTTGGAGTCGGCCGGTGACAAAATGTTCCAAACACACCCCCTGCACAACTCCACCGGGGAAGGTGCCAGACAGGTGTTCTCTTATTAGTTTTTACACTACCTTGGTAGGCACCTGAAAGACACCACAAAAGTTGTTCTACCTGCTTTCTGGGCTGAGATGGGGAACCGCTGAATTTTGGAGTCGGCTGGTGACAAAATGTTCCAAACACACCCCATGCACAACTCCACCGGGGAAGGTGCCAGACAGGAGTTCTCTTAGTAGTTTTTACACTACCTTGGTAGGCAGCTGAAAGGCACCACAAAAGTTGTTCTACCTGCTTTCTGGGCTGAGATGGGGAACCGCTGAATTTTGGAGTCGGCTGGTGACAAAATGTTCCAAACACACCCCTTGCACAACTCCACCGGGGAAGGTGCCAGACAGGTGTTCTCTTATTAGTTTTTACACTACCTTGGTAGGCACCTGAAAGACACCACAAAAGTTGTTCTACCTGCTTTCTGGGCTGAGATGGGGAACCGCTGAATTTTGGAGTCGGCTGGTGACAAAATGTTCCAAACACACCCCATGCACAACTCCACCGGGGAAGGTGCCAGACAGGAGTTCTCCTGGTAGTTTTTACATTGCTCCGGTAGGCATCTGAAAGACACCACAAAAGTTGTTCTACCTGCTTTCTGGGCTGAGATGGGGAACCGCTGAATTTTGGACTCGGCTGGTGACAAAATGTTCCAAACACACCCCATGCACAACTCCACCGGGGAAGTTGCCAGACAGGAGTTCTCTTAATAGTTTTTACACTACCTTGGTAGGCATCTGAAAGACACCACAAAAGTTGTTCTACCTGCTTTCTGGGCTGAGATGGGGAACCGCTGAATTTTGGACTCGGCCGGTGACAAAATGTTCCAAAGACACCCCCTGCACAACTCCACCGGGGAAGGTGCCAGACAGGAGTTCTCCTGGTAGTTTTTACATTGCTCCGGTAGGCATCTGAAAGACACCACAAAAGTTGTTCTACCTGCTTTCTGGGCTGAGATGGGGAACCGCTGAATTTTGGACTCGGCTGGTGACAAAATGTTCCAAAGACACCCCATGCACAACTCCACCGGGGAAGGTGCCAGACAGGAGTTCTCTTAGTAGTTTTTACACTACCTTGGTAGGCATCTGAAAGGCACCACAAAAGTTGTTCTACCTGCTTTCTGGGCTGAGATGGGGAACCGCTGAATTTTGGACTCGGCTGGTGACAAAATGTTCCAAACACACCCCTTGCACAACTCCACCGGGGAAGGTGCCAGACAGGTGTTCTCTTATTAGTTTTTACACTACCTTGGTAGGCACCTGAAAGACACCACAAAAGTTGTTCTACCTGCTTTCTGGGCTGAGATGGGGAACCGCTGAATTTTGGACTCGGCCGGTGACAAAATGTTCCAAACACACCCCTTGCACAACTCCACCGGGGAAGGTGCCAGACAGGAGTTCTCCTGGTAGTTTTTACATTGCTCCGGTAGGCATCTGAAAGACACCACAAAAGTTGTTCTACCTGCTTTCTGGGCTGAGATGGGGAACCGCTGAATTTTGGAGTCGGCCGGTGACAAAATGTTCCAAACACACCCCATGCACAACTCCACCGGGGAAGGTGCCAGACAGGAGTTCTCTTAATAGTTTTTACACTACCTTGGTAGGCATCTGAAAGACACCACAAAAGTTGTTCTACCTGCTTTCTGGGCTGAGATGGGGAACCGCTGAATTTTGGAGTCGGCCGGTGACAAAATGTTCCAAACACACCCCATGCACAACTCCACCGGGGAAGGTGCCAGACAGGAGTTCTCTTAATAGTTTTTACACTACCTTGGTAGGCATCTGAAAGACACCACAAAAGTTGTTCTACCTGCTTTCTGGGCTGAGATGGGGAACCGCTGAATTTTGGACTCGGCTGGTGACAAAATGTTCCAAAGACACCCCATGCACAACTCCACCGGGGAAGGTGCCAGACAGGAGTTCTCTTAGTAGTTTTTACACTACCTTGGTAGGCAGCTGAAAGGCACCACAAAAGTTGTTCTACCTGCTTTCTGGGCTGAGATGGGGAACCGCTGAATTTTGGACTCGGCTGGTGACAAAATGTTCCAAACACACCCCATGCACAACTCCACCGGGGAAGGTGCCAGACAGGTGTTCTCTTATTAGTTTTTACACTACCTTGGTAGGCACCTGAAAGACACCACAAAAGTTGTTCTACCTGCTTTCTGGGCTGAGATGGTGAACCGCTGAATTTTGGACTCGGCCGGTGACAAAATGTTCCAAACACACCCCATGCACAACTCCACCGGGGAAGGTGCCAGACAGGAGTTCTCCTGGTAGTTTTTACATTGCTCCGGTAGGCATCTGAAAGACACCACAAAAGTTGTTCTACCTGCTTTCTGGGCTGAGATGGGGAACCGCTGAATTTTGGAGTCGGCCGGTGACAAAATGTTCCAAACACACCCCATGCACAACTCCACCGGGGAAGGTGCCAGACAGGAGTTCTCTTAATAGTTTTTACACTACCTTGGTAGGCATCTGAAAGACACCACAAAAGTTGTTCTACCTGCTTTCTGGGCTGAGATGGGGAACCGCTGAATTTTGGACTCGGCTGGTGACAAAATGTTCCAAACACACCCCATGCACAACTCCACCGGGGAAGTTGCCAGACAGGAGTTCTCTTAATAGTTTTTACACTACCTTGGTAGGCATCTGAAAGACACCACAAAAGTTGTTCTACCTGCTTTCTGGGCTGAGATGGGGAACCGCTGAATTTTGGACTCGGCCGGTGACAAAATGTTCCAAAGACACCCCGTGCACAACTCCACCGGGGAAGGTGCCAGACAGGAGTTCTCCTGGTAGTTTTTACATTGCTCCGGTAGGCATCTGAAAGACACCACAAAAGTTGTTCTACCTGCTTTCTGGGCTGAGATGGGGAACCGCTGAATTTTGGACTCGGCTGGTGACAAAATGTTCCAAAGACACCCCATGCACAACTCCACCGGGGAAGGTGCCAGACAGGAGTTCTCTTAGTAGTTTTTACACTACCTTGGTAGGCAGCTGAAAGGCACCACAAAAGTTGTTCTACCTGCTTTCTGGGCTGAGATGGGGAACCGCTGAATTTTGGACTCGGCTGGTGACAAAATGTTCCAAACACACCCCTTGCACAACTCCACCGGGGAAGGTGCCAGACAGGTGTTCTCTTATTAGTTTTTACACTACCTTGGTAGGCACCTGAAAGACACCACAAAAGTTGTTCTACCTGCTTTCTGGGCTGAGATGGGGAACCGCTGAATTTTGGACTCGGCCGGTGACAAAATGTTCCAAACACACCCCTTGCACAACTCCACCGGGGAAGGTGCCAGACAGGAGTTCTCCTGGTAGTTTTTACATTGCTCCGGTAGGCATCTGAAAGACACCACAAAAGTTGTTCTACCTGCTTTCTGGGCTGAGATGGGGAACCGCTGAATTTTGGAGTCGGCCGGTGACAAAATGTTCCAAACACACCCCATGCACAACTCCACCGGGGAAGGTGCCAGACAGGAGTTCTCTTATTAGTTTTTACACTACCTTGGTAGGCACCTGAAAGACACCACAAAAGTTGTTCTACCTGCTTTCTGGGCTGAGATGGTGAACCGCTGAATTTTGGACTCGGCCGGTGACAAAATGTTCCAAACACACCCCATGCACAACTCCACCGGGGAAGGTGCCAGACAGGAGTTCTCCTGGTAGTTTTTACATTGCTCCGGTAGGCATCTGAAAGACACCACAAAAGTTGTTCTACCTGCTTTCTGGGCTGAGATGGGGAACCGCTGAATTTTGGAGTCGGCCGGTGACAAAATGTTCCAAACACACCCCATGCACAACTCCACCGGGGAAGGTGCCAGACAGGAGTTCTCTTAATAGTTTTTACACTACCTTGGTAGGCATCTGAAAGACACCACAAAAGTTGTTCTACCTGCTTTCTGGGCTGAGATGGGGAACCGCTGAATTTTGGACTCGGCTGGTGACAAAATGTTCCAAACACACCCCATGCACAACTCCACCGGGGAAGTTGCCAGACAGGAGTTCTCTTAATAGTTTTTACACTACCTTGGTAGGCATCTGAAAGACACCACAAAAGTTGTTCTACCTGCTTTCTGGGCTGAGATGGGGAACCGCTGAATTTTGGACTCGGCCGGTGACAAAATGTTCCAAAGACACCCCGTGCACAACTCCACCGGGGAAGGTGCCAGACAGGAGTTCTCCTGGTAGTTTTTACATTGCTCCGGTAGGCATCTGAAAGACACCACAAAAGTTGTTCTACCTGCTTTCTGGGCTGAGATGGGGAACCGCTGAATTTTGGACTCGGCTGGTGACAAAATGTTCCAAAGACACCCCATGCACAACTCCACCGGGGAAGGTGCCAGACAGGAGTTCTCTTAGTAGTTTTTACACTACCTTGGTAGGCAGCTGAAAGGCACCACAAAAGTTGTTCTACCTGCTTTCTGGGCTGAGATGGGGAACCGCTGAATTTTGGACTCGGCTGGTGACAAAATGTTCCAAACACACCCCTTGCACAACTCCACCGGGGAAGGTGCCAGACAGGTGTTCTCTTATTAGTTTTTACACTACCTTGGTAGGCATCTGAAAGACACCACAAAAGTTGTTCTACCTGCTTTCTGGGCTGAGATGGGGAACCGCTGAATTTTGGACTCGGCCGGTGACAAAATGTTCCAAACACACCCCTTGCACAACTCCACCGGGGAAGGTGCCAGACAGGAGTTCTCCTGGTAGTTTTTACATTGCTCCGGTAGGCATCTGAAAGACACCACAAAAGTTGTTCTACCTGCTTTCTGGGCTGAGATGGGGAACCGCTGAATTTTGGAGTCGGCCGGTGACAAAATGTTCCAAACACACCCCATGCACAACTCCACCGGGGAAGGTGCCAGACAGGAGTTCTCTTAATAGTTTTTACACTACCTTGGTAGGCATCTGAAAGACACCACAAAAGTTGTTCTACCTGCTTTCTGGGCTGAGATGGGGAACCGCTGAATTTTGGAGTCGGCTGGTGACAAAATGTTCCAAACACACCCCATGCACAACTCCACCGGGGAAGGTGCCAGACAGGAGTTCTCTTAATAGTTTTTACACTACCTTGGTAGGCATCTGAAAGACACCACAAAAGTTGTTCTACCTGCTTTCTGGGCTGAGATGGGGAACCGCTGAATTTTGGACTCGGCTGGTGACAAAATGTTCCAAAGACACCCCATGCACAACTCCACCGGGGAAGGTGCCAGACAGGAGTTCTCTTAGTAGTTTTTACACTACCTTGGTAGGCAGCTGAAAGGCACCACAAAAGTTGTTCTACCTGCTTTCTGGGCTGAGATGGGGAACCGCTGAATTTTGGACTCGGCTAGTGACAAAATGTTCCAAACACACCCCTTGCACAACTCCACCGGGGAAGGTGCCAGACAGGTGTTCTCTTATTAGTTTTTACACTACCTTGGTAGGCACCTGAAAGACACCACAAAAGTTGTTCTACCTGCTTTCTGGGCTGAGATGGGGAACCGCTGAATTTTGGAGTCGGCCGGTGACAAAATGTTCCAAACACACCCCATGCACAACTCCACCGGGGAAGGTGCCAGACAGGAGTTCTCCTGGTAGTTTTTACATTGCTCCGGTAGGCATCTGAAAGACACCACAAAAGTTGTTCTACCTGCTTTCTGGGCTGAGATGGGGAACCGCTGAATTTTGGACTCGGCCGGTGACAAAATGTTCCAAACACACCCCATGCACAACTCCACCGGGGAAGGTGCCAGACAGGAGTTCTCTTAATAGTTTTTACACTACCTTGGTAGGCATCTGAAAGACACCACAAAAGTTGTTCTACCTGCTTTCTGGGCTGAGATGGGGAACCGCTGAATTTTGGAGTCGGCTGGTGACAAAATGTTCCAAACACACCCCATGCACAACTCCACCGGGGAAGGTGCCAGACAGGAGTTCTCTTAATAGTTTTTACACTACCTTGGTAGGCATCTGAAAGACACCACAAAAGTTGTTCTACCTGCTTTCTGGGCTGAGATGGGGAACCGCTGAATTTTGGACTCGGCCGGTGACAAAATGTTCCAAACACACCCCCTGCACAACTCCACCGGGGAAGGTGCCAGACAGGAGTTCTCCTGGTAGTTTTTACATTGCTCCGGTAGGCATCTGAAAGACACCACAAAAGTTGTTCTACCTGCTTTCTGGGCTGAGATGGGGAACCGCTGAATTTTGGAGTCGGCTGGTGACAAAATGTTCCAAACACACCCCATGCACAACTCCACCGGGGAAGGTGCCAGACAGGAGTTCTCTTAGTAGTTTTTACACTACCTTGGTAGGCAGCTGAAAGGCACCACAAAAGTTGTTCTACCTGCTTTCTGGGCTGAGATGGGGAACCGCTGAATTTTGGAGTCGGCCTGTGACAAAATGTTCCAAAGACACCCCGTGCACAACTCCACCGGGGAAGGTGCCAGACAGGTGTTCTCTTATTAGTTTTTACACTACCTTGGTAGGCACCTGAATGGCACCACAAAAGTTGTTCTACCTGCTTTCTGGGCTGAGATGGGGAACCGCTGAATTTTGGAGTCGGCCGGTGACAAAATGTTCCAAACACACCCCATGCACAACTCCACCTGGGAAGGTGCCAGACAGGAGTTCTCTTAGTAGTTTTTACACTACCTTGGTAGGCATCTGAAAGACACCACAAAAGTTGTTCTACCTGCTTTCTGGGCTGAGATGGGGAACCGCTGAATTTTGGAGTCGGCCGGTGACAAAATGTTCCAAACACACCCCATGCACAACTCCACCGGGGAAGGTGCCAGACAGGAGTTCTCCTGGTAGTTTTTACACTACCTTGGTAGGCATCTGAAAGACACCACAAAAGTTGTTCTACCTGCTTTCTGGGCTGAGATGGGGAACCGCTGAATTTTGGACTCGGCCGGTGACAAAATGTTCCAAACACACCCCCTGCACAACTCCACCGGGGAAGGTGCCAGACAGGAGTTCTCCTGGTAGTTTTTACACTACCTTGGTAGGCATCTGAAAGACACCACAAAAGTTGTTCTACCTGCTTTCTGGGCTGAGATGGGGAACCGCTGAATTTTGGAGTCGGCCGGTGACAAAATGTTCCAAACACACCCCATGCACAACTCCACCGGGGAAGGTGCCAGACAGGAGTTCTCCTGGTAGTTTTTACATTGCTCCGGTAGGCATCTGAAAGACACCACAAAAGTTGTTCTACCTGCTTTCTGGGCTGAGATGGGGAACCGCTGAATTTTGGACTCGGCCGGTGACAAAATGTTCCAAACACACCCCATGCACAACTCCACCGGGGAAGGTGCCAGACAGGAGTTCTCTTAGTAGTTTTTACACTACCTTGGTAGGCACCTGAAAGACACCACAAAAGTTGTTCTACCTGCTTTCTGGGCTGAGATGGGGAACCGCTGAATTTTGGACTCGGCCGGTGACAAAATGTTCCAAACACACCCCATGCACAACTCCACCGGGGAAGGTGCCAGACAGGAGTTCTCCTGGTAGTTTTTACATTGCTCCGGTAGGCATCTGAAAGACACCACAAAAGTTGTTCTACCTGCTTTCTGGGCTGAGATGGGGAACCGCTGAATTTTGGAGTCGGCCGGTGACAAAATGTTCCAAACACACCCCATGCACAACTCCACCGGGGAAGGTGCCAGACAGGAGTTCTCTTAATAGTTTTTACACTACCTTGGTAGGCATCTGAAAGACACCACAAAAGTTGTTCTACCTGCTTTCTGGGCTGAGATGGGGAACCGCTGAATTTTGGAGTCGGCTGGTGACAAAATGTTCCAAACACACCCCATGCACAACTCTACCGGGGAAGGTGCCAGACAGGAGTTCTCTTAATAGTTTTTACACTACCTTGGTAGGCATCTGAAAGACACCACAAAAGTTGTTCTACCTGCTTTCTGGGCTGAGATGGGGAACCGCTGAATTTTGGACTCGGCCGGTGACAAAATGTTCCAAACACACCCCCTGCACAACTCCACCGGGGAAGGTGCCAGACAGGAGTTCTCCTGGTAGTTTTTACATTGCTCCGGTAGGCATCTGAAAGACACCACAAAAGTTGTTCTACCTGCTTTCTGGGCTGAGATGGGGAACCGCTGAATTTTGGAGTCGGCTGGTGACAAAATGTTCCAAACACACCCCATGCACAACTCCACCGGGGAAGGTGCCAGACAGGAGTTCTCTTAGTAGTTTTTACACTACCTTGGTAGGCAGCTGAAAGGCACCACAAAAGTTGTTCTACCTGCTTTCTGGGCTGAGATGGGGAACCGCTGAATTTTGGAGTCGGCCGGTGACAAAATGTTCCAAAGACACCCCGTGCACAACTCCACCGGGGAAGGTGCCAGACAGGAGTTCTCTTAGTAGTTTTTACACTACCTTGGTAGGCATCTGAAAGACACCACAAAAGTTGTTCTACCTGCTTTCTGGGCTGAGATGGGGAACCGCTGAATTTTGGACTCGGCCGGTGACAAAATGTTCCAAACACACCCCATGCACAACTCCACCGGGGAAGGTGCCAGACAGGAGTTCTCTTAATAGTTTTTACACTACCTTGGTAGGCATCTGAAAGACACCACAAAAGTTGTTCTACCTGCTTTCTGGGCTGAGATGGGGAACCGCTGAATTTTGGACTCGGCCGGTGACAAAATGTTCCAAAGACACCCCCTGCACAACTCCACCGGGGAAGGTGCCAGACAGGAGTTCTCCTGGTAGTTTTTACATTGCTCTGGTAGGCATCTGAAAGACACCACAAAAGTTGTTCTACCTGCTTTCTGGGCTGAGATGGGGAACCGCTGAATTTTGGAGTCGGCCGGTGACAAAATGTTCCAAACACACCCCATGCACAACTCCACCGGGGAAGGTGCCAGACAGGAGTTCTCCTGGTAGTTTTTACATTGCTCCGGTAGGCATCTGAAAGACACCACAAAAGTTGTTCTACCTGCTTTCTGGGCTGAGATGGGGAACCGCTGAATTTTGGACTCGGCCGGTGACAAAATGTTCCAAACACACCCCATGCACAACTCCACCGGGGAAGGTGCCAGACAGGAGTTCTCTTAGTAGTTTTTACACTACCTTGGTAGGCACCTGAAAGACACCACAAAAGTTGTTCTACCTGCTTTCTGGGCTGAGATGGGGAACCGCTGAATTTTGGACTCGGCTGGTGAAAAATGTTCCAAACACACCCCATGCACAACTCCACCGGGGAAGGTGCCAGACAGGAGTTCTCCTGGTAGTTTTTACATTGCTCCGGTAGGCATCTGAAAGACACCACAAAAGTTGTTCTACCTGCTTTCTGGGCTGAGATGGGGAACCGCTGAATTTTGGAGTCGGCCGGTGACAAAATGTTCCAAACACACCCCATGCACAACTCCACCGGGGAAGGTGCCAGACAGGAGTTCTCTTAATAGTTTTTACACTACCTTGGTAGGCATCTGAAAGACACCACAAAAGTTGTTCTACCTGCTTTCTGGGCTGAGATGGGGAACCGCTGAATTTTGGAGTCGGCCGGTGACAAAATGTTCCAAACACACCCCATGCACAACTCCACCGGGGAAGGTGCCAGACAGGAGTTCTCTTAGTAGTTTTTACACTACCTTGGTAGGCATCTGAAAGACACCACAAAAGTTGTTCTACCTGCTTTCTGGGCTGAGATGGGGAACCGCTGAATTTTGGAGTCGGCTGGTGACAAAATGTTCCAAACACACCCCATGCACAACTCCACCGGGGAAGGTGCCAGACAGGAGTTCTCCTGGTAGTTTTTACATTGCTCCGGCAGGCATCTGAAAGACACCACAAAAGTTGTTCTACCTGCTTTCTGGGCTGAGATGGGGAACCGCTGAATTTTGGACTCGGCCGGTGACAAAATGTTCCAAACACACCCCATGCACAACTCCACCGGGGAAGGTGCCAGACAGGAGTTCTCCTGGTAGTTTTTACATTGCTCCGGTAGGCATCTGAAAGACACCACAAAAGTTGTTCTACCTGCTTTCTGGGCTGAGATGGGGAACCGCTGAATTTTGGACTCGGCTGGTGACAAAATGTTCCAAACACACCCCATGCACAACTCCACCGGGGAAGGTGCCAGACAGGAGTTCTCTTAGTAGTTTTTACACTACCTTGGTAGGCAGCTGAAAGGGACCACAAAAGTTGTTCTACCTGCTTTCTGGGCTGAGATGGGGAACCGCTGAATTTTGGACTCGGCTGGTGACAAAATGTTCCAAACACACCCCTTGCACAACTCCACCGGGGAAGGTGCCAGACAGGTGTTCTCTTATTAGTTTTTACACTACCTTGGTAGGCACCTGAAAGACACCACAAAAGTTGTTCTACCTGCTTTCTGGGCTGAGATGGGGAACCGCTGAATTTTGGACTCGGCCGGTGACAAAATGTTCCAAACACACCCCATGCACAACTCCACCGGGGAAGGTGCCAGACAGGAGTTCTCCTGGTAGTTTTTACATTGCTCCGGTAGGCATCTGAAAGACACCACAAAAGTTGTTCTACCTGCTTTCTGGGCTGAGATGGGGAACCGCTGAATTTTGGAGTCGGCCGGTGACAAAATGTTCCAAAGACACCCCATGCACAACTCCACCGGGGAAGGTGCCAGACAGGAGTTCTCTTAGTAGTTTTTACACTACCTTGGTAGGCAGTTGAAAGACACCACAAAAGTTGTTCTACCTGCTTTCTGGGCTGAGATGGGGAACCGCTGAATTTTGGAGTCGGCCGGTGACAAAATGTTCCAAACACACCCCATGCACAACTCCACCGGGGAAGGTGCCAGACAGGAGTTCTCTTTATAGTTTTTACACTACCTTGGTAGGCATCTGAAAGACACCACAAAAGTTGTTCTACCTGCTTTCTGGGCTGAGATGGGGAACCGCTGAATTTTGGAGTCGGCCGGTGACAAAATGTTCCAAACACACCCCTTGCACAACTCCACCGGGGAAGGTGCCAGACAGGAGTTCTCCTGGTAGTTTTTACACTACCTTGGTAGGCAGCTGAAAGGCACCACAAAAGTTGTTCTACCTGCTTTCTGGGCTGAGATGGGGAACCGCTGAATTTTGGAGTCGGCTGGTGACAAAATGTTCCAAAGACACCCCATGCACAACTCCACCGGGGAAGGTGCCAGACAGGAGTTCTCCTGGTAGTTTTTACATTGCTCCGGTAGGCATCTGAAAGACACCACAAAAGTTGTTCTACCTGCTTTCTGGGCTGAGATGGGGAACCGCTGAATTTTGGAGTCGGCCGGTGACAAAATGTTCCAAAGACACCCCATGCACAACTCCACCGGGGAAGGTGCCAGACAGGAGTTCTCCTGGTAGTTTTTACACTACCTTGGTACGCACCTGAATGGCACCACAAAAGTTGTTCTACCTGCTTTCTGGGCTGAGATGGGGAACTGCTGAATTTTGGAGTCGGCTGGTGACAAAATATTCCAAACACACCCCATGCACAACTCCACCGGGGAAGGTGCCAGACAGGAATTCTCTTAGTAGTTTTTACACTACCTTGGTAGGCAGCTGAAAGACACAACAAAAGTTGTTCTACCTGCTTTCTGGGCTGAGATGGGGAACTGCTGAATTTTGGACTCGGCTGGTGACAAAATGTTCCAAACACACCCCATGCACAACTCCACCGGGGAAGGTGCCAGACAGGTGTTCTCTTATTAGTTTTTACACTACCTTGGTAGGCACCTGAAAGACACCACAAAAGTTGTTCTACCTGCTTTCTGGGCTGAGATGGGGAACCGCTGAATTTTGGACTCGGCCGGTGACAAAATGTTCCAAACACACCCCATGCACAACTCCACCGGGGAAGGTGCCAGACAGGAGTTCTCTTAGTAGTTTTTACACTACCTTGGTAGGCAGCTGAAAGGCACCACAAAAGTTGTTCTACCTGCTTTCTGGGCTGAGATGGGGAACCGCTGAATTTTGGACTCGGCCGGTGACAAAATGTTCCAAACACACCCCTTGCACAACTCCACCGGGGAAGGTGCCAGACAGGTGTTCTCTTATTAGTTTTTACACTACCTTGGTAGGCACCTGAAAGACACCACAAAAGTTGTTCTACCTGCTTTCTGGGCTGAGATGGGGAACCGCTGAATTTTGGACTCGGCCGGTGACAAAATGTTCCAAACACACCCCATGCACAACTCCACCGGGGAAGGTGCCAGACAGGAGTTCTCCTGGTAGTTTTTACATTGCTCCGGTAGGCATCTGAAAGACACCACAAAAGTTGTTCTACCTGCTTTCTGGGCTGAGATGGGGAACCGCTGAATTTTGGAGTCGGCCGGTGACAAAATGTTCCAAACACACCCCATGCACAACTCCACCGGGGAAGGTGCCAGACAGGAGTTCTCCTGGTAGTTTTTACACTACCTTGGTACGCACCTGAATGGCACCACAAAAGTTGTTCTACCTGCTTTCTGGGCTGAGATGGGGAACCGCTGAATTTTGGAGTCGGCTGGTGACAAAATGTTCCAAACACACCCCATGCACAACTCCACCGGGGAAGGTGCCAGACAGGAGTTCTCTTAGTAGTTTTTACACTACCTTGGTAGGCATCTGAAAGACACCACAAAAGTTGTTCTACCTGCTTTCTGGGCTGAGATGGGGAACCGCTGAATTTTGGAGTCGGCCGGTGACAAAATGTTCCAAACACACCCCATGCACAACTCCACCGGGGAAGGTGCCAGACAGGAGTTCTCTTTATAGTTTTTACACTACCTTGGTAGGCATCTGAAAGACACCACAAAAGTTGTTCTACCTGCTTTCTGGGCTGAGATGGGGAACCGCTGAATTTTGGAGTCGGCTGGTGACAAAATGTTCCAAACACACCCCCTGCACAACTCCACGGGGGAAGGTGCCAGAAACGAGTTCTCCTGGTAGTTTTTACACTACCTTGGTAGGCAGCTGAAAGGCAGCACAAAAGTTGTTCTACCTGCTTTCTGGGCTGAGATGGGGAACCGCTGAATTTTGGAGTCGGCTGGTGACAAAATGTTCCAAAGACACCCCATGCACAACTCCACCGGGGAAGGTGCCAGACAGGAGTTCTCCTGGTAGTTTTTACATTGCTCCGGTAGGCATCTGAAAGACACCACAAAAGTTGTTCTACCTGCTTTCTGGGCTGAGATGGGGAACCGCTGAATTTTGGAGTCGGCCGGTGAAAAAATGTTCCAAACACACCCCATGCACAACTCCACCGGGGAAGGTGCCAGACAGGAGTTCTCCTGGTAGTTTTTACACTACCTTGGTACGCACCTGAATGGCACCACAAAAGTTGTTCTACCTGCTTTCTGGGCTGAGATGGGGAACTGCTGAATTTTGGACTCGGCTGGTGACAAAATATTCCAAACACACCCCATGCACAACTCCACCGGGGAAGGTGCCAGACAGGAGTTCTCTTAGTAGTTTTTACACTACCTTGGTAGGCAGCTGAAAGGCACCACAAAAGTTGTTCTACCTGCTTTCTGGGCTGAGATGGGGAACCGCTGAATTTTGGACTCGGCTGGTGACAAAATGTTCCAAACACACCCCTTGCACAACTCCACCGGGGAAGGTGCCAGACAGGTGTTCTCTTATTAGTTTTTACACTACCTTGGTAGGCACCTGAAAGACACCACAAAAGTTGTTCTACCTGCTTTCTGGGCTGAGATGGGGAACCGCTGAATTTTGGAGTCGGCCGGTGACAAAATGTTCCAAACACACCCCATGCACAACTCCACCGGGGAAGGTGCCAGACAGGAGTTCTCTTAGTAGTTTTTACACTACCTTGGTAGGCAGCTGAAAGGCACCACAAAAGTTGTTCTACCTGCTTTCTGGGCTGAGATGGGGAACCGCTGAATTTTGGACTCGGCTGGTGACAAAATGTTCCAAACACACCCCTTGCACAACTCCACCGGGGAAGGTGCCAGACAGGTGTTCTCTTAATAGTTTTTACACTACCTTGGTAGGCACCTGAAAGACACCACAAAAGTTGTTCTACCTGCTTTCTGGGCTGAGATGGGGAACCGCTGAATTTTGGACTCAGCCGGTGACAAAATGTTCCAAAGACACCCCATGCACAACTCCACCGGGGAAGGTGCCAGACAGGAGTTCTCCTGGTAGTTTTTACATTGCTCCGGTAGGCATCTGAAAGACACCACAAAAGTTGTTCTACCTGCTTTCTGGGCTGAGATGGGGAACCGCTGAATTTTGGAGTCGGCCGGTGACAAAATGTTCCAAACACACCCCCTGCACAACTCCACCGGGGAAGGTGCCAGACAGGAGTTCTCCTGGTAGTTTTTACACTACCTTGGTACGCACCTGAATGGCACCACAAAAGTTGTTCTACCTGCTTTCTGGGCTGAGATGGGGAACCGCTGAATTTTGGAGTCGGCTGGTGACAAAATGTTCCAAACACACCCCATGCACAACTCCACCGGGGAAGGTGCCAGACAGGAGTTCTCTTAGTAGTTTTTACACTACCTTGGTAGGCAGCTGAAAGACACCACAAAAGTTGTTCTACCTGCTTTCTGGGCTGAGATGGGGAACCGCTGAATTTTGGACTCGGCTGGTGACAAAATGTTCCAAACACACCCCATGCACAACTCCACCGGGGAAGGTGCCAGACAGGAGTTCTCCTGGTAGTTTTTACATTGCTCCGGTAGGCATCTGAAAGACACCACAAAAGTTGTTCTACCTGCTTTCTGGGCTGAGATGGGGAACCGCTGAATTTTGGAGTCGGCCGGTGACAAAATGTTCCAAACACACCCCATGCACAACTCCACCGGGGAAGGTGCCAGACAGGAGTTCTCTTAGTAGTTTTTACACTACCTTGGTAGGCAGCTGAAAGGCACCACAAAAGTTGTTCTACCTGCTTTCTGGGCTGAGATGGGGAACCGCTGAATTTTGGACTCGGCTGGTGACAAAATGTTCCAAACACACCCCTTGCACAACTCCACCGGGGAAGGTGCCAGACAGGAGTTCTCCTGGTAGTTTTTACATTGCTCCGGTAGGCATCTGAAAGACACCACAAAAGTTGTTCTACCTGCTTTCTGGGCTGAGATGGGGAACCGCTGAATTTTGGAGTCGGCCGGTGACAAAATGTTCCAAACACACCCCATGCACAACTCCACCGGGGAAGGTGCCAGACAGGAGTTCTCCTGGTAGTTTTTACACTACCTTGGTACGCACCTGAATGGCACCACAAAAGTTGTTCTACCTGCTTTCTGGGCTGAGATGGGGAACCGCTGAATTTTGGACTCGGCTGGTGACAAAATATTCCAAACACACCCCATGCACAACTCCACCGGGGAAGGTGCCAGACAGGAGTTCTCTTAGTAGTTTTTACACTACCTTGGTAGGCAGCTGAAAGGCACCACAAAAGTTGTTCTACCTGCTTTCTGGGCTGAGATGGGGAACCGCTGAATTTTGGACTCGGCTGGTGACAAAATGTTCCAAACACACCCCTTGCACAACTCCACCGGGGAAGGTGCCAGACAGGTGTTCTCTTATTAGTTTTTACACTACCTTGGTAGGCACCTGAAAGACACCACAAAAGTTGTTCTACCTGCTTTCTGGGCTGAGATGGGGAACCGCTGAATTTTGGACTCGGCCGGTGACAAAATGTTCCAAACACACCCCATGCACAACTCCACCGGGGAAGGTGCCAGACAGGAGTTCTCTTAGTAGTTTTTACACTACCTTGGTAGGCAGCTGAAAGGCACCACAAAAGTTGTTCTACCTGCTTTCTGGGCTGAGATGGGGAACCGCTGAATTTTGGACTCGGCTGGTGACAAAATGTTCCAAACACACCCCATGCACAACTCCACCGGGGAAGGTGCCAGACAGGTGTTCTCTTATTAGTTTTTACACTACCTTGGTAGGCACCTGAAAGACACCACAAAAGTTGTTCTACCTGCTTTCTGGGCTGAGATGGGGAACCGCTGAATTTTGGACTCGGCTGGTGACAAAATGTTCCAAACACACCCCTTGCACAACTCCACCGGGGAAGGTGCCAGACAGGTGTTCTCTTAATAGTTTTTACACTACCTTGGTAGGCACCTGAAAGACACCACAAAAGTTGTTCTACCTGCTTTCTGGGCTGAGATGGGGAACCGCTGAATTTTGGACTCAGCCGGTGACAAAATGTTCCAAAGACACCCCATGCACAACTCCACCGGGGAAGGTGCCAGACAGGAGTTCTCCTGGTAGTTTTTACATTGCTCCGGTAGGCATCTGAAAGACACCACAAAAGTTGTTCTACCTGCTTTCTGGGCTGAGATGGGGAACCGCTGAATTTTGGAGTCGGCCGGTGACAAAATGTTCCAAACACACCCCCTGCACAACTCCACCGGGGAAGGTGCCAGACAGGAGTTCTCCTGGTAGTTTTTACACTACCTTGGTACGCACCTGAATGGCACCACAAAAGTTGTTCTACCTGCTTTCTGGGCTGAGATGGGGAACCGCTGAATTTTGGAGTCGGCTGGTGACAAAATGTTCCAAACACACCCCATGCACAACTCCACCGGGGAAGGTGCCAGACAGGAGTTCTCTTAGTAGTTTTTACACTACCTTGGTAGGCAGCTGAAAGACACCACAAAAGTTGTTCTACCTGCTTTCTGGGCTGAGATGGGGAACCGCTGAATTTTGGACTCGGCTGGTGACAAAATGTTCCAAACACACCCCATGCACAACTCCACCGGGGAAGGTGCCAGACAGGAGTTCTCCTGGTAGTTTTTACATTGCTCCGGTAGGCATCTGAAAGACACCACAAAAGTTGTTCTACCTGCTTTCTGGGCTGAGATGGGGAACCGCTGAATTTTGGAGTCGGCCGGTGACAAAATGTTCCAAACACACCCCATGCACAACTCCACCGGGGAAGGTGCCAGACAGGAGTTCTCTTAGTAGTTTTTACACTACCTTGGTAGGCAGCTGAAAGGCACCACAAAAGTTGTTCTACCTGCTTTCTGGGCTGAGATGGGGAACCGCTGAATTTTGGACTCGGCTGGTGACAAAATGTTCCAAACACACCCCTTGCACAACTCCACCGGGGAAGGTGCCAGACAGGAGTTCTCCTGGTAGTTTTTACATTGCTCCGGTAGGCATCTGAAAGACACCACAAAAGTTGTTCTACCTGCTTTCTGGGCTGAGATGGGGAACCGCTGAATTTTGGAGTCGGCCGGTGACAAAATGTTCCAAACACACCCCATGCACAACTCCACCGGGGAAGGTGCCAGACAGGAGTTCTCCTGGTAGTTTTTACACTACCTTGGTACGCACCTGAATGGCACCACAAAAGTTGTTCTACCTGCTTTCTGGGCTGAGATGGGGAACCGCTGAATTTTGGACTCGGCTGGTGACAAAATATTCCAAACACACCCCATGCACAACTCCACCGGGGAAGGTGCCAGACAGGAGTTCTCTTAGTAGTTTTTACACTACCTTGGTAGGCAGCTGAAAGGCACCACAAAAGTTGTTCTACCTGCTTTCTGGGCTGAGATGGGGAACCGCTGAATTTTGGACTCGGCTGGTGACAAAATGTTCCAAACACACCCCTTGCACAACTCCACCGGGGAAGGTGCCAGACAGGTGTTCTCTTATTAGTTTTTACACTACCTTGGTAGGCACCTGAAAGACACCACAAAAGTTGTTCTACCTGCTTTCTGGGCTGAGATGGGGAACCGCTGAATTTTGGACTCGGCCGGTGACAAAATGTTCCAAACACACCCCATGCACAACTCCACCGGGGAAGGTGCCAGACAGGAGTTCTCTTAGTAGTTTTTACACTACCTTGGTAGGCAGCTGAAAGGCACCACAAAAGTTGTTCTACCTGCTTTCTGGGCTGAGATGGGGAACCGCTGAATTTTGGACTCGGCTGGTGACAAAATGTTCCAAACACACCCCATGCACAACTCCACCGGGGAAGGTGCCAGACAGGTGTTCTCTTAATAGTTTTTACACTACCTTGGTAGGCACCTGAAAGACACCACAAAAGTTGTTCTACCTGCTTTCTGGGCTGAGATGGGGAACCGCTGAATTTTGGACTCAGCCGGTGACAAAATGTTCCAAAGACACCCCATGCACAACTCCACCGGGGAAGGTGCCAGACAGGAGTTCTCCTGGTAGTTTTTACATTGCTCCGGTAGGCATCTGAAAGACACCACAAAAGTTGTTCTACCTGCTTTCTGGGCTGAGATGGGGAACCGCTGAATTTTGGAGTCGGCCGGTGACAAAATGTTCCAAACACACCCCCTGCACAACTCCACCGGGGAAGGTGCCAGACAGGAGTTCTCCTGGTAGTTTTTACACTACCTTGGTACGCACCTGAATGGCACCACAAAAGTTGTTCTACCTGCTTTCTGGGCTGAGATGGGGAACCGCTGAATTTTGGAGTCGGCTGGTGACAAAATGTTCCAAACACACCCCATGCACAACTCCACCGGGGAAGGTGCCAGACAGGAGTTCTCTTAGTAGTTTTTACACTACCTTGGTAGGCAGCTGAAAGACACCACAAAAGTTGTTCTACCTGCTTTCTGGGCTGAGATGGGGAACCGCTGAATTTTGGACTCGGCTGGTGACAAAATGTTCCAAACACACCCCATGCACAACTCCACCGGGGAAGGTGCCAGACAGGAGTTCTCCTGGTAGTTTTTACATTGCTCCGGTAGGCATCTGAAAGACACCACAAAAGTTGTTCTACCTGCTTTCTGGGCTGAGATGGGGAACCGCTGAATTTTGGAGTCGGCCGGTGACAAAATGTTCCAAACACACCCCATGCACAACTCCACCGGGGAAGGTGCCAGACAGGAGTTCTCTTAGTAGTTTTTACACTACCTTGGTAGGCAGCTGAAAGGCACCACAAAAGTTGTTCTACCTGCTTTCTGGGCTGAGATGGGGAACCGCTGAATTTTGGAGTCGGCTGGTGACAAAATGTTCCAAACACACCCCTTGCACAACTCCACCGGGGAAGGTGCCAGACAGGAGTTCTCCTGGTAGTTTTTACATTGCTCCGGTAGGCATCTGAAAGACACCACAAAAGTTGTTCTACCTGCTTTCTGGGCTGAGATGGGGAACCGCTGAATTTTGGAGTCGGCCGGTGACAAAATGTTCCAAACACACCCCATGCACAACTCCACCGGGGAAGGTGCCAGACAGGAGTTCTCCTGGTAGTTTTTACACTACCTTGGTACGCACCTGAATGGCACCACAAAAGTTGTTCTACCTGCTTTCTGGGCTGAGATGGGGAACCGCTGAATTTTGGACTCGGCTGGTGACAAAATATTCCAAACACACCCCATGCACAACTCCACCGGGGAAGGTGCCAGACAGGAGTTCTCTTAGTAGTTTTTACACTACCTTGGTAGGCAGCTGAAAGGCACCACAAAAGTTGTTCTACCTGCTTTCTGGGCTGAGATGGGGAACCGCTGAATTTTGGACTCGGCTGGTGACAAAATGTTCCAAACACACCCCTTGCACAACTCCACCGGGGAAGGTGCCAGACAGGTGTTCTCTTATTAGTTTTTACACTACCTTGGTAGGCACCTGAAAGACACCACAAAAGTTGTTCTACCTGCTTTCTGGGCTGAGATGGGGAACCGCTGAATTTTGGACTCGGCCGGTGACAAAATGTTCCAAACACACCCCATGCACAACTCCACCGGGGAAGGTGCCAGACAGGAGTTCTCTTAGTAGTTTTTACACTACCTTGGTAGGCAGCTGAAAGGCACCACAAAAGTTGTTCTACCTGCTTTCTGGGCTGAGATGGGGAACCGCTGAATTTTGGACTCGGCTGGTGACAAAATGTTCCAAACACACCCCTTGCACAACTCCACCGGGGAAGGTGCCAGACAGGTGTTCTCTTATTAGTTTTTACACTACCTTGGTAGGCACCTGAAAGACACCACAAAAGTTGTTCTACCTGCTTTCTGGGCTGAGATGGGGAACCGCTGAATTTTGGACTCAGCCGGTGACAAAATGTTCCAAAGACACCCCATGCACAACTCCACCGGGGAAGGTGCCAGACAGGAGTTCTCCTGGTAGTTTTTACATTGCTCCGGTAGGCATCTGAAAGACACCACAAAAGTTGTTCTACCTGCTTTCTGGGCTGAGATGGGGAACCGCTGAATTTTGGAGTCGGCCGGTGACAAAATGTTCCAAACACACCCCCTGCACAACTCCACCGGGGAAGGTGCCAGACAGGAGTTCTCCTGGTAGTTTTTACACTACCTTGTTACGCACCTGAATGGCACCACAAAAGTTGTTCTACCTGCTTTCTGGGCTGAGATGGGGAACCGCTGAATTTTGGAGTCGGCTGGTGACAAAATGTTCCAAACACACCCCATGCACAACTCCACCGGGGAAGGTGCCAGACAGGAGTTCTCTTAGTAGTTTTTACACTACCTTGGTAGGCAGCTGAAAGACACCACAAAAGTTGTTCTACCTGCTTTCTGGGCTGAGATGGGGAACCGCTGAATTTTGGACTCGGCTGGTGACAAAATGTTCCAAACACAGCCCATGCACAACTCCACCGGGGAAGGTGCCAGACAGGAGTTCTCCTGGTAGTTTTTACATTGCTCCGGTAGGCATCTGAAAGACACCACAAAAGTTGTTCTACCTGCTTTCTGGGCTGAGATGGGGAACCGCTGAATTTTGGAGTCGGCCGGTGACAAAATGTTCCAAACACACCCCATGCACAACTCCACCGGGGAAGGTGCCAGACAGGAGTTCTCTTAGTAGTTTTTACACTACCTTGGTAGGCAGCTGAAAGGCACCACAAAAGTTGTTCTACCTGCTTTCTGGGCTGAGATGGGGAACCGCTGAATTTTGGACTCGGCTGGTGACAAAATGTTCCAAACACACCCCTTGCACAACTCCACCGGGGAAGGTGCCAGACAGGAGTTCTCTTAATAGTTTTTACACTACCTTGGTAGGCATCTGAAAGACACCACAAAAGTTGTTCTACCTGCTTTCTGGGCTGAGATGGGGAACCGCTGAATTTTGGACTCGGCCGGTGACAAAATGTTCCAAACACACCCCCTGCACAACTCCACCGGGGAAGGTGCCAGACAGGAGTTCTCCTGGTAGTTTTTACATTGCTCCGGTAGGCATCTGAAAGACACCACAAAAGTTGTTCTACCTGCTTTCTGGGCTGAGATGGGGAACCGCTGAATTTTGGAGTCGGCTGGTGACAAAATGTTCCAAACACACCCCATGCACAACTCCACCGGGGAAGGTGCCAGACAGGAGTTCTCTTAGTAGTTTTTACACTACCTTGGTAGGCAGCTGAAAGGCACCACAAAAGTTGTTCTACCTGCTTTCTGGGCTGAGATGGGGAACCGCTGAATTTTGGAGTCGGCCTGTGACAAAATGTTCCAAAGACACCCCGTGCACAACTCCACCGGGGAAGGTGCCAGACAGGTGTTCTCTTATTAGTTTTTACACTACCTTGGTAGGCACCTGAATGGCACCACAAAAGTTGTTCTACCTGCTTTCTGGGCTGAGATGGGGAACCGCTGAATTTTGGAGTCGGCCGGTGACAAAATGTTCCAAACACACCCCATGCACAACTCCACCTGGGAAGGTGCCAGACAGGAGTTCTCTTAGTAGTTTTTACACTACCTTGGTAGGCATCTGAAAGACACCACAAAAGTTGTTCTACCTGCTTTCTGGGCTGAGATGGGGAACCGCTGAATTTTGGAGTCGGCCGGTGACAAAATGTTCCAAACACACCCCATGCACAACTCCACCGGGGAAGGTGCCAGACAGGAGTTCTCTTAATAGTTTTTACACTACCTTGGTAGGCATCTGAAAGACACCACAAAAGTTGTTCTACCTGCTTTCTGGGCTGAGATGGGGAACCGCTGAATTTTGGACTCGGCCGGTGACAAAATGTTCCAAACACACCCCCTGCACAACTCCACCACGGAAGGTGCCAGACAGGAGTTCTCCTGGTAGTTTTTACACTACCTTGGTAGGCATCTGAAAGACACCACAAAAGTTGTTCTACCTGCTTTCTGGGCTGAGATGGGGAACCGCTGAATTTTGGAGTCGGCCGGTGACAAAATGTTCCAAACACACCCCATGCACAACTCCACCGGGGAAGGTGCCAGACAGGAGTTCTCCTGGTAGTTTTTACATTGCTCCGGTAGGCATCTGAAAGACACCACAAAAGTTGTTCTACCTGCTTTCTGGGCTGAGATGGGGAACCGCTGAATTTTGGACTCGGCCGGTGACAAAATGTTCCAAAGACACCCCCTGCACAACTCCACCGGGGAAGGTGCCAGACAGGAGTTCTCTTAGTAGTTTTTACACTACCTTGGTAGGCACCTGAAAGACACCACAAAAGTTGTTCTACCTGCTTTCTGGGCTGAGATGGGGAACCGCTGAATTTTGGACTCGGCTGGTGAAAAATGTTCCAAACACACCCCATGCACAACTCCACCGGGGAAGGTGCCAGACAGGAGTTCTCCTGGTAGTTTTTACATTGCTCCGGTAGGCATCTGAAAGACACCACAAAAGTTGTTCTACCTGCTTTCTGGGCTGAGATGGGGAACCGCTGAATTTTGGACTCGGCCGGTGACAAAATGTTCCAAACACACCCCATGCACAACTCCACCGGGGAAGGTGCCAGACAGGAGTTCTCTTAATAGTTTTTACACTACCTTGGTAGGCATCTGAAAGACACCACAAAAGTTGTTCTACCTGCTTTCTGGGCTGAGATGGGGAACCGCTGAATTTTGGACTCGGCTGGTGACAAAATATTCCAAACAAACCCCATGCACAACTCCACCGGGGAAGGTGCCAGACAGGAGTTCTCCTGGTAGTTTTTACATTGCTCCGGTAGGCATCTGAAAGACACCACAAAAGTTGTTCTACCTGCTTTCTGGGCTGAGATGGGGAACCGCTGAATTTTGGACTCGGCCGGTGACAAAATGTTCCAAACACACCCCCTGCACAACTCCACCGGGGAAGGTGCCAGACAGGAGTTCTCCTGGTAGTTTTTACATTGCTCCGGTAGGCATCTGAAAGACACCACAAAAGTTGTTCTACCTGCTTTCTGGGCTGAGATGGGGAACCGCTGAATTTTGGAGTCGGCTGGTGACAAAATGTTCCAAACACACCCCATGCACAACTCCACCGGGGAAGGTGCCAGACAGGAGTTCTCTTAGTAGTTTTTACACTACCTTGATAGGCAGCTGAAAGGCACCACAAAAGTTGTTCTACCTGCTTTCTGGGCTGAGATGGGGAACCGCTGAATTTTGGAGTCGGCTGGTGACAAAATGTTCCAAAGACACCCCGTGCACAACTCCACCGGGGAAGGTGCCAGACAGGTGTTCTCTTATTAGTTTTTACACTACCTTGGTAGGCACCTGAATGGCACCACAAAAGTTGTTCTACCTGCTTTCTGGGCTGAGATGGGGAACCGCTGAATTTTGGAGTCGGCCGGTGACAAAATGTTCCAAACACACCCCATGCACAACTCCACCGGGGAAGGTGCCAGACAGGAGTTCTCTTAGTAGTTTTTACACTACCTTGGTAGGCATCTGAAAGACACCACAAAAGTTGTTCTACCTGCTTTCTGGGCTGAGATGGGGAACCGCTGAATTTTGGAGTCGGCCGGTGACAAAATGTTCCAAAGACACCCCATGCACAACTCCACCGGGGAAGGTGCCAGACAGGAGTTCTCTTAATAGTTTTTACACTACCTTGGTAGGCATCTGAAAGACACCACAAAAGTTGTTCTACCTGCTTTCTGGGCTGAGATGGGGAACCGCTGAATTTTGGACTCGGCCGGTGACAAAATGTTCCAAACACACCCCCTGCACAACTCCACCACGGAAGGTGCCAGACAGGAGTTCTCCTGGTAGTTTTTACATTGCTCCGGTAGGCATCTGAAAGACACCACAAAAGTTGTTCTACCTGCTTTCTGGGCTGAGATGGGGAACCGCTGAATTTTGGAGTCGGCCGGTGACAAAATGTTCCAAACACACCCCATGCACAACTCCACCGGGGAAGGTGCCAGACAGGAGTTCTCCTGGTAGTTTTTACATTGCTCCGGTAGGCATCTGAAAGACACCACAAAAGTTGTTCTACCTGCTTTCTGGGCTGAGATGGGGAACCGCTGAATTTTGGACTCGGCCGGTGACAAAATGTTCCAAACACACCCCATGCACAACTCCACCGGGGAAGGTGCCAGACAGGAGTTCTCTTAGTAGTTTTTACACTACCTTGGTAGGCACCTGAAAGACACCACAAAAGTTGTTCTACCTGCTTTCTGGGCTGAGATGGGGAACCGCTGAATTTTGGACTCGGCTGGTGAAAAATGTTCCAAACACACCCCATGCACAACTCCACCGGGGAAGGTGCCAGACAGGAGTTCTCCTGGTAGTTTTTACATTGCTCCGGTAGGCATCTGAAAGACACCACAGAAGTTGTTCTACCTGCTTTCTGGGCTGAGATGGGGAACCGCTGAATTTTGGAGTCGGCCGGTGACAAAATGTTCCAAACACACCCCATGCACAACTCCACCGGGGAAGGTGCCAGACAGGAGTTCTCTTAATAGTTTTTACACTACCTTGGTAGGCATCTGAAAGACACCACAAAAGTTGTTCTACCTGCTTTCTGGGCTGAGATGGGGAACCGCTGAATTTTGGACTCGGCCGGTGACAAAATGTTCCAAAGACACCCCATGCACAACTCCACCGGGGAAGGTGCCAGACAGGAGTTCTCTTAGTAGTTTTTACACTACCTTGGTAGGCATCTGAAAGACACCACAAAAGTTGTTCTACCTGCTTTCTGGGCTGAGATGGGGAACCGCTGAATTTTGGAGTCGGCTGGTGACAAAATGTTCCAAACACACCCCATGCACAACTCCACCGGGGAAGGTGCCAGACAGGAGTTCTCCTGGTAGTTTTTACATTGCTCCGGTAGGCATCTGAAAGACACCACAAAAGTTGTTCTACCTGCTTTCTGGGCTGAGATGGGGAACCGCTGAATTTTGGACTTGGCCGGTGACAAAATGTTCCAAACACACCCCATGCACAACTCCACCGGGGAAGGTGCCAGACAGGAGTTCTCCTGGTAGTTTTTACATTGCTCCGGTAGGCATCTGAAAGACACCACAAAAGTTGTTCTACCTGCTTTCTGGGCTGAGATGGGGAACCGCTGAATTTTGGACTCGGCTGGTGACAAAATGTTCCAAACACACCCCATGCACAACTCCACCGGGGAAGGTGCCAGACAGGAGTTCTCTTAGTAGTTTTTACACTACCTTGGTAGGCAGCTGAAAGGCAGCACAAAAGTTGTTCTACCTGCTTTCTGGGCTGAGATGGGGAACCGCTGAATTTTGGACTCGGCCGGTGACAAAATGTTCCAAACACACCCCTTGCACAACTCCACCGGGGAAGGTGCCAGACAGGTGTTCTCTTATTAGTTTTTACACTACCTTGGTAGGCACCTGAAAGACACCACAAAAGTTGTTCTACCTGCTTTCTGGGCTGAGATGGGGAACCACTGAATTTTGGACTCGGCCGGTGACAAAATGTTCCAAACACACCCCATGCACAACTCCACCGGGGAAGGTGCCAGACAGGAGTTCTCCTGGTAGTTTTTACATTGCTCCGGTAGGCATCTGAAAGACACCACAAAAGTTGTTCTACCTGCTTTCTGGGCTGAGATGGGGAACCGCTGAATTTTGGAGTCGGCCGGTGACAAAATGTTCCAAACACACCCCATGCACAACTCCACCGGGGAAGGTGCCAGACAGGAGTTCTCTTAGTAGTTTTTACACTACCTTGGTAGGCAGCTGAAAGGCACCACAAAAGTTGTTCTACCTGCTTTCTGGGCTGAGATGGGGAACCGCTGAATTTTGGACTCGGCTGGTGACAAAATGTTCCAAACACACCCCTTGCACAACTCCACCGGGGAAGGTGCCAGACAGGTGTTCTCTTATTAGTTTTTACACTACCTTGGTAGGCACCTGAAAGACACCACAAAAGTTGTTCTACCTGCTTTCTGGGCTGAGATGGGGAACCGCTGAATTTTGGACTCAGCCGGTGACAAAATGTTCCAAAGACACCCCATGCACAACTCCACCGGGGAAGGTGCCAGACAGGAGTTCTCCTGGTAGTTTTTACATTGCTCCGGTAGGCATCTGAAAGACACCACAAAAGTTGTTCTACCTGCTTTCTGGGCTGAGATGGGGAACCGCTGAATTTTGGAGTCGGCCGGTGACAAAATGTTCCAAACACACCCCCTGCACAACTCCACCGGGGAAGGTGCCAGACAGGAGTTCTCCTGGTAGTTTTTACACTACCTTGGTACGCACCTGAATGGCACCACAAAAGTTGTTCTACCTGCTTTCTGGGCTGAGATGGGGAACCGCTGAATTTTGGAGTCGGCTGGTGACAAAATGTTCCAAACACACCCCATGCACAACTCCACCGGGGAAGGTGCCAGACAGGAGTTCTCTTAGTAGTTTTTACACTACCTTGGTAGGCAGCTGAAAGACACCACAAAAGTTGTTCTACCTGCTTTCTGGGCTGAGATGGGGAACCGCTGAATTTTGGACTCGGCCGGTGACAAAATGTTCCAAACACAGCCCATGCACAACTCCACCGGGGAAGGTGCCAGACAGGAGTTCTCCTGGTAGTTTTTACATTGCTCCGGTAGGCATCTGAAAGACACCACAAAAGTTGTTCTACCTGCTTTCTGGGCTGAGATGGGGAACCGCTGAATTTTGGACTCGGCCGGTGACAAAATGTTCCAAACACACCCCATGCACAACTCCACCGGGGAAGGTGCCAGACAGGAGTTCTCTTAGTAGTTTTTACACTACCTTGGTAGGCAGCTGAAAGGCACCACAAAAGTTGTTCTACCTGCTTTCTGGGCTGAGATGGGGAACCGCTGAATTTTGGACTCGGCTGGTGACAAAATGTTCCAAACACACCCCATGCACAACTCCACCGGGGAAGGTGCCAGACAGGAGTTCTCTTAATAGTTTTTACACTACCTTGGTAGGCATCTGAAAGACACCACAAAAGTTGTTCTACCTGCTTTCTGGGCTGAGATGGGGAACCGCTGAATTTTGGACTCGGCCGGTGACAAAATGTTCCAAACACACCCCCTGCACAACTCCACCGGGGAAGGTGCCAGACAGGAGTTCTCCTGGTAGTTTTTACATTGCTCCGGTAGGCATCTGAAAGACACCACAAAAGTTGTTCTACCTGCTTTCTGGGCTGAGATGGGGAACCGCTGAATTTTGGAGTCGGCTGGTGACAAAATGTTCCAAACACACCCCATGCACAACTCCACCGGGGAAGGTGCCAGACAGGAGTTCTCTTAGTAGTTTTTACACTACCTTGGTAGGCAGCTGAAAGGCACCACAAAAGTTGTTCTACCTGCTTTCTGGGCTGAGATGGGGAACCGCTGAATTTTGGAGTCGGCCTGTGACAAAATGTTCCAAAGACACCCCGTGCACAACTCCACCGGGGAAGGTGCCAGACAGGTGTTCTCTTATTAGTTTTTACACTACCTTGGTAGGCACCTGAATGGCACCACAAAAGTTGTTCTACCTGCTTTCTGGGCTGAGATGGGGAACCGCTGAATTTTGGAGTCGGCCGGTGACAAAATGTTCCAAACACACCCCATGCACAACTCCACCTGGGAAGGTGCCAGACAGGAGTTCTCTTAGTAGTTTTTACACTACCTTGGTAGGCATCTGAAAGACACCACAAAAGTTGTTCTACCTGCTTTCTGGGCTGAGATGGGGAACCGCTGAATTTTGGAGTCGGCCGGTGACAAAATGTTCCAAACACACCCCATGCACAACTCCACCGGGGAAGGTGCCAGACAGGAGTTCTCTTAATAGTTTTTACACTACCTTGGTAGGCATCTGAAAGACACCACAAAAGTTGTTCTACCTGCTTTCTGGGCTGAGATGGGGAACCGCTGAATTTTGGACTCGGCCGGTGACAAAATGTTCCAAACACACCCCCTGCACAACTCCACCACGGAAGGTGCCAGACAGGAGTTCTCCTGGTAGTTTTTACACTACCTTGGTAGGCATCTGAAAGACACCACAAAAGTTGTTCTACCTGCTTTCTGGGCTGAGATGGGGAACCGCTGAATTTTGGAGTCGGCCGGTGACAAAATGTTCCAAACACACCCCATGCACAACTCCACCGGGGAAGGTGCCAGACAGGAGTTCTCCTGGTAGTTTTTACATTGCTCCGGTAGGCATCTGAAAGACACCACAAAAGTTGTTCTACCTGCTTTCTGGGCTGAGATGGGGAACCGCTGAATTTTGGACTCGGCCGGTGACAAAATGTTCCAAAGACACCCCCTGCACAACTCCACCGGGGAAGGTGCCAGACAGGAGTTCTCTTAGTAGTTTTTACACTACCTTGGTAGGCACCTGAAAGACACCACAAAAGTTGTTCTACCTGCTTTCTGGGCTGAGATGGGGAACCGCTGAATTTTGGACTCGGCTGGTGAAAAATGTTCCAAACACACCCCATGCACAACTCCACCGGGGAAGGTGCCAGACAGGAGTTCTCCTGGTAGTTTTTACATTGCTCCGGTAGGCATCTGAAAGACACCACAAAAGTTGTTCTACCTGCTTTCTGGGCTGAGATGGGGAACCGCTGAATTTTGGAGTCGGCCGGTGACAAAATGTTCCAAACACACCCCATGCACAACTCCACCGGGGAAGGTGCCAGACAGGAGTTCTCTTAATAGTTTTTACACTACCTTGGTAGGCACCTGAAAGGCACCACAAAAGTTGTTCTACCTGCTTTCTGGGCTGAGATGGGGAACCGCTGAATTTTGGACTCGGCTGGTGACAAAATATTCCAAACAAACCCCATGCACAACTCCACCGGGGAAGGTGCCAGACAGGAGTTCTCCTGGTAGTTTTTACATTGCTCCGGTAGGCATCTGAAAGACACCACAAAAGTTGTTCTACCTGCTTTCTGGGCTGAGATGGGGAACCGCTGAATTTTGGACTCGGCCGGTGACAAAATGTTCCAAACACACCCCCTGCACAACTCCACCGGGGAAGGTGCCAGACAGGAGTTCTCCTGGTAGTTTTTACATTGCTCCGGTAGGCATCTGAAAGACACCACAAAAGTTGTTCTACCTGCTTTCTGGGCTGAGATGGGGAACCGCTGAATTTTGGAGTCGGCTGGTGACAAAATGTTCCAAACACACCCCATGCACAACTCCACCGGGGAAGGTGCCAGACAGGAGTTCTCTTAGTAGTTTTTACACTACCTTGATAGGCAGCTGAAAGGCACCACAAAAGTTGTTCTACCTGCTTTCTGGGCTGAGATGGGGAACCGCTGAATTTTGGAGTCGGCTGGTGACAAAATGTTCCAAAGACACCCCGTGCACAACTCCACCGGGGAAGGTGCCAGACAGGTGTTCTCTTATTAGTTTTTACACTACCTTGGTAGGCACCTGAATGGCACCACAAAAGTTGTTCTACCTGCTTTCTGGGCTGAGATGGGGAACCGCTGAATTTTGGAGTCGGCCGGTGACAAAATGTTCCAAACACACCCCATGCACAACTCCACCGGGGAAGGTGCCAGACAGGAGTTCTCTTAGTAGTTTTTACACTACCTTGGTAGGCATCTGAAAGACACCACAAAAGTTGTTCTACCTGCTTTCTGGGCTGAGATGGGGAACCGCTGAATTTTGGAGTCGGCCGGTGACAAAATGTTCCAAAGACACCCCATGCACAACTCCACCGGGGAAGGTGCCAGACAGGAGTTCTCTTAATAGTTTTTACACTACCTTGGTAGGCATCTGAAAGACACCACAAAAGTTGTTCTACCTGCTTTCTGGGCTGAGATGGGGAACCGCTGAATTTTGGACTCGGCCGGTGACAAAATGTTCCAAACACACCCCCTGCACAACTCCACCACGGAAGGTGCCAGACAGGAGTTCTCCTGGTAGTTTTTACATTGCTCCGGTAGGCATCTGAAAGACACCACAAAAGTTGTTCTACCTGCTTTCTGGGCTGAGATGGGGAACCGCTGAATTTTGGACTCGGCCGGTGACAAAATGTTCCAAAGACACCCCATGCACAACTCCACCGGGGAAGGTGCCAGACAGGAGTTCTCCTGGTAGTTTTTACATTGCTCCGGTAGGCATCTGAAAGACACCACAAAAGTTGTTCTACCTGCTTTCTGGGCTGAGATGGGGAACCGCTGAATTTTGGACTCGGCCGGTGACAAAATGTTCCAAACACACCCCATGCACAACTCCACCGGGGAAGGTGCCAGACAGGAGTTCTCTTAGTAGTTTTTACACTACCTTGGTAGGCACCTGAAAGACACCACAAAAGTTGTTCTACCTGCTTTCTGGGCTGAGATGGGGAACCGCTGAATTTTGGAGTCGGCCGGTGACAAAATGTTCCAAACACACCCCATGCACAACTCCACCGGGGAAGGTGCCAGACAGGAGTTCTCTTAGTAGTTTTTACATTGCTCCGGTAGGCATCTGAAAGACACCACAAAAGTTGTTCTACCTGCTTTCTGGGCTGAGATGGGGAACCGCTGAATTTTGGAGTCGGCCGGTGACAAAATGTTCCAAACACAGCCCATGCACAACTCCACCGGGGAAGGTGCCAGACAGGAGTTCTCTTAATAGTTTTTACACTACCTTGGTAGGCATCTGAAAGACACCACAAAAGTTGTTCTACCTGCTTTCTGGGCTGAGATGGGGAACCGCTGAATTTTGGACTCGGCCGGTGACAAAATGTTCCAAAGACACCCCATGCACAACTCCACCGGGGAAGGTGCCAGACAGGAGTTCTCTTAGTAGTTTTTACACTACCTTGGTAGGCATCTGAAAGACACCACAAAAGTTGTTCTACCTGCTTTCTGGGCTGAGATGGGGAACCGCTGAATTTTGGAGTCGGCTGGTGACAAAATGTTCCAAACACACCCCCTGCACAACTCCACCGGGGAAGGTGCCAGACAGGAGTTCTCCTGGTAGTTTTTACATTGCTCCGGTAGGCATCTGAAAGACACCACAAAAGTTGTTCTACCTGCTTTCTGGGCTGAGATGGGGAACCGCTGAATTTTGGACTCGGCCGGTGACAAAATGTTCCAAACACACCCCATGCACAACTCCACCGGGGAAGGTGCCAGACAGGAGTTCTCCTGGTAGTTTTTACATTGCTCCGGTAGGCATCTGAAAGACACCACAAAAGTTGTTCTACCTGCTTTCTGGGCTGAGATGGGGAACCGCTGAATTTTGGACTCGGCTGGTGACAAAATGTTCCAAACACACCCCATGCACAACTCCACCGGGGAAGGTGCCAGACAGGAGTTCTCTTAGCAGTTTTTACACTACCTTGGTAGGCAGCTGAAAGGCACCACAAAAGTTGTTCTACCTGCTTTCTGGGCTGAGATGGGGAACCGCTGAATTTTGGAGTCGGCCGGTGACAAAATGTTCCAAACACACCCCATGCACAACTCCACCGGGGAAGTTGCCAGACAGGAGTTCTCTTAATAGTTTTTACACTACCTTGGTAGGCATCTGAAAGACACCACAAAAGTTGTTCTACCTGCTTTCTGGGCTGAGATGGGGAACCGCTGAATTTTGGACTCGGCTGGTGACAAAATGTTCCAAAGACACCCCCTGCACAACTCCACCGGGGAAGGTGCCAGACAGGAGTTCTCCTGGTAGTTTTTACATTGCTCCGGTAGGCATCTGAAAGACACCACAAAAGTTGTTCTACCTGCTTTCTGGGCTGAGATGGGGAACCGCTGAATTTTGGACTCGGCTGGTGACAAAATGTTCCAAACACACCCCTTGCACAACTCCACCGGGGAAGGTGCCAGACAGGTGTTCTCTTAGTAGTTTTTACACTACCTTGGTAGGCACCTGAAAGACACCACAAAAGTTGTTCTACCTGCTTTCTGGGCTGAGATGGGGAACCGCTGAATTTTGGAGTCGGCCGGTGACAAAATGTTCCAAACACACCCCATGCACAACTCCACCGGGGAAGGTGCCAGACAGGAGTTCTCCTGGTAGTTTTTACATTGCTCCGGTAGGCATCTGAAAGACACCACAAAAGTTGTTCTACCTGCTTTCTGGGCTGAGATGGGGAACCGCTGAATTTTGGAGTCGGCTGGTGACAAAATGTTCCAAACACACCCCATGCACAACTCCACCGGGGAAGTTGCCAGACAGGAGTTCTCTTAATAGTTTTTACACTACCTTGGTAGGCATCTGAAAGACACCAGAAAAGTTGTTCTACCTGCTTTCTGGGCTGAGATGGGGAACCGCTGAATTTTGGACTCGGCCGGTGACAAAATGTTCCAAAGACACCCCCTGCACAACTCCACCGGGGAAGGTGCCAGACAGGAGTTCTCCTGGTAGTTTTTACATTGCTCCGGTAGGCATCTGAAAGACACCACAAAAGTTGTTCTACCTGCTTTCTGGGCTGAGATGGGGAACCGCTGAATTTTGGACTCGGCCGGTGACAAAATGTTCCAAACACACCCCATGCACAACTCCACCGGGGAAGGTGCCAGACAGGAGTTCTCCTGGTAGTTTTTACATTGCTCCGGTAGGCATCTGAAAGACACCACAAAAGTTGTTCTACCTGCTTTCTGGGCTGAGATGGGGAACCGCTGAATTTTGGACTCGGCCGGTGACAAAATGTTCCAAACACACCCCATGCACAACTCCACCGGGGAAGGTGCCAGACAGGAGTTCTCCTGGTAGTTTTTACATTGCTCCGGTAGGCATCTGAAAGACACCACAAAAGTTGTTCTACCTGCTTTCTGGGCTGAGATGGGGAACCGCTGAATTTTGGACTCGGCCGGTGACAAAATGTTCCAAACACACCCCCTGCACAACTCCACCGGGGAAGGTGCCAGACAGGAGTTCTCCTGGTAGTTTTTACATTGCTCCGGTAGGCATCTGAAAGACACCGCAAAAGTTGTTCTACCTGCTTTCTGGGCTGAGATGGGGAACCGCTGAATTTTGGAGTCGGCCGGTGACAAAATGTTCCAAACACACCCCATGCACAACTCCACCGGGGAAGGTGCCAGACAGGAGTTCTCCTGGTAGTTTTTACATTGCTCCGGTAGGCATCTGAAAGACACCACAAAAGTTGTTCTACCTGCTTTCTGGGCTGAGATGGGGAACCGCTGAATTTTGGACTCGGCTGGTGACAAAATGTTCCAAACACACCCCTTGCACAACTCCACCGGGGAAGGTGCCAGACAGGTGTTCTCTTAGTAGTTTTTACACTACCTTGGTAGGCACCTGAAAGACACCACAAAAGTTGTTCTACCTGCTTTCTGGGCTGAGATGGGGAACCGCTGAATTTTGGAGTCGGCCGGTGACAAAATGTTCCAAACACACCCCATGCACAACTCCACCGGGGAAGGTGCCAGACAGGAGTTCTCCTGGTAGTTTTTACATTGCTCCGGTAGGCATCTGAAAGACACCACAAAAGTTGTTCTACCTGCTTTCTGGGCTGAGATGGGGAACCGCTGAATTTTGGAGTCGGCTGGTGACAAAATGTTCCAAACACACCCCATGCACAACTCCACCGGGGAAGTTGCCAGACAGGAGTTCTCTTAATAGTTTTTACACTACCTTGGTAGGCATCTGAAAGACACCAGAAAAGTTGTTCTACCTGCTTTCTGGGCTGAGATGGGGAACCGCTGAATTTTGGACTCGGCCGGTGACAAAATGTTCCAAAGACACCCCCTGCACAACTCCACCGGGGAAGGTGCCAGACAGGAGTTCTCCTGGTAGTTTTTACATTGCTCCGGTAGGCATCTGAAAGACACCACAAAAGTTGTTCTACCTGCTTTCTGGGCTGAGATGGGGAACCGCTGAATTTTGGACTCGGCCGGTGACAAAATGTTCCAAACACACCCCATGCACAACTCCACCGGGGAAGGTGCCAGACAGGAGTTCTCCTGGTAGTTTTTACATTGCTCCGGTAGGCATCTGAAAGACACCACAAAAGTTGTTCTACCTGCTTTCTGGGCTGAGATGGGGAACCGCTGAATTTTGGACTCGGCCGGTGACAAAATGTTCCAAACACACCCCATGCACAACTCCACCGGGGAAGGTGCCAGACAGGAGTTCTCCTGGTAGTTTTTACATTGCTCCGGTAGGCATCTGAAAGACACCACAAAAGTTGTTCTACCTGCTTTCTGGGCTGAGATGGGGAACCGCTGAATTTTGGACTCGGCCGGTGACAAAATGTTCCAAACACACCCCCTGCACAACTCCACCGGGGAAGGTGCCAGACAGGAGTTCTCCTGGTAGTTTTTACATTGCTCCGGTAGGCATCTGAAAGACACCGCAAAAGTTGTTCTACCTGCTTTCTGGGCTGAGATGGGGAACCGCTGAATTTTGGAGTCGGCCGGTGACAAAATGTTCCAAACACACCCCATGCACAACTCCACCGGGGAAGGTGCCAGACAGGAGTTCTCCTGGTAGTTTTTACATTGCTCCGGTAGGCATCTGAAAGACACCACAAAAGTTGTTCTACCTGCTTTCTGGGCTGAGATGGGGAACCGCTGAATTTTGGACTCGGCCGGTGACAAAATGTTCCAAACACACCCCATGCACAACTCCACCGGGGAAGGTGCCAGACAGGAGTTCTCTTAGTAGTTTTTACACTACCTTGGTAGGCATCTGAAAGACACCACAAAAGTTGTTCTACCTGCTTTCTGGGCTGAGATGGGGAACCGCTGAATTTTGGAGTCGGCTGGTGAAAAATGTTCCAAAGACACCCCATGCACAACTCCACCGGGGAAGGTGCAAGACAGGAGTTCTCCTGGTAGTTTTTACATTGCTCCGGTAGGCATCTGAAAGACACCACAAAAGTTGTTCTACCTGCTTTCTGGGCTGAGATGGGGAACCGCTGAATTTTGGACTCGGCCGGTGACAAAATGTTCCAAACACACCCCATGCACAACTCCACCGGGGAAGGTGCCAGACAGGAGTTCTCCTGGTAGTTTTTACATTGCTCCGGTAGGCATCTGAAAGACTCCACAAAAGTTTTTCTACCTGCTTTCTGGGCTGAGATGGGGAACCGCTGAATTTTGGAGTCGGCCGGTGACAAAATGTTCCAAACACACCCCATGCACAACTCCACCGGGGAAGGTGCCAGACAGGAGTTCTCCTGGTAGTTTTTACATTGCTCCGGTAGGCATCTGAAAGACACCACAAAAGTTGTTCTACCTGCTTTCTGGGCTGAGATGGGGAACCGCTGAATTTTGGAGTCGGCTGGTGACAAAATGTTCCAAAGACACCCCATGCACAACTCCACCGGGGAAGGTGCCAGACAGGAGTTCTCTTAGTAGTTTTTACACTACCTTGGTAGGCAGTTGAAAGGCAGCACAAAAGTTGTTCTACCTGCTTTCTGGGCTGAGATGGGGAACCGCTGAATTTTGGAGTCGGCCGGTGACAAAATGTTCCAAACACACCCCATGCACAACTCCACCGGGGAAGGTGCCAGACAGGAGTTCTCTTTATAGTTTTTACACTACCTTGGTAGGCATCTGAAAGACACCACAAAAGTTGTTCTACCTGCTTTCTGGGCTGAGATGGGGAACCGCTGAATTTTGGACTCGGCCGGTGACAAAATGTTCCAAACACACCCCTTGCACAACTCCACCGGGGAAGGTGCCAGACAGGAGTTCTCTTAATAGTTTTTACACTACCTTGGTAGGCAGCTGAAAGGCAGCACAAAAGTTGTTCTACCTGCTTTCTGGGCTGAGATGGGGAACCGCTGAATTTTGGACTCGGCCGGTGACAAAATGTTCCAAACACACCCCATGCACAACTCCACCGGGGAAGGTGCCAGACAGGAGTTCTCCTGGTAGTTTTTACATTGCTCCGGTAGGCATCTGAAAGACACCACAAAAGTTGTTCTACCTGCTTTCTGGGCTGAGATGGGGAACCGCTGAATTTTGGACTCGGCCGGTGACAAAATGTTCCAAACACACCCCATGCACAACTCCACCGGGGAAGGTGCCAGACAGGAGTTCTCTTAGTAGTTTTTACACTACCTTGGTAGGCATCTGAAAGACACCACAAAAGTTGTTCTACCTGCTTTCTGGGCTGAGATGGGGAACCGCTGAATTTTGGAGTCGGCTGGTGACAAATGTTCCAAACACACCCCATGCACAACTCCACCGGGGAAGGTGCAAGACAGGAGTTCTCCTGGTAGTTTTTACATTGCTCCGGTAGGCATCTGAAAGACACCACAAAAGTTGTTCTACCTGCTTTCTGGGCTGAGATGGGGAACCGCTGAATTTTGGACTCGGCCGGTGACAAAATGTTCCAAAGACACCCCCTGCACAACTCCACCGGGGAAGGTGCCAGACAGGAGTTCTCCTGGTAGTTTTTACATTGCTCCGGTAGGCATCTGAAAGACACCACAAAAGTTGTTCTACCTGCTTTCTGGGCTGAGATGGGGAACCGCTGAATTTTGGACTCGGCTGGTGACAAAATGTTCCAAACACACCCCTTGCACAACTCCACCGGGGAAGGTGCCAGACAGGTGTTCTCTTATTAGTTTTTACACTACCTTGGTAGGCACCTGAAAGACACCACAAAAGTTGTTCTACCTGCTTTCTGGGCTGAGATGGGGAACCGCTGAATTTTGGAGTCGGCCGGTGACAAAATGTTCCAAACACACCCCATGCACAACTCCACCGGGGAAGGTGCCAGACAGGAGTTCTCCTGGTAGTTTTTACATTGCTCCGGTAGGCATCTGAAAGACACCACAAAAGTTGTTCTACCTGCTTTCTGGGCTGAGATGGGGAACCGCTGAATTTTGGAGTCGGCTGGTGACAAAATGTTCCAAACACACCCCATGCACAACTCCACCGGGGAAGTTGCCAGACAGGAGTTCTCTTAATAGTTTTTACACTACCTTGGTAGGCATCTGAAAGACACCACAAAAGTTGTTCTACCTGCTTTCTGGGCTGAGATGGGGAACCGCTGAATTTTGGACTCGGCCGGTGACAAAATGTTCCAAAGACACCCCCTGCACAACTCCACCGGGGAAGGTGCCAGACAGGAGTTCTCCTGGTAGTTTTTACATTGCTCCGGTAGGCATCTGAAAGACACCACAAAAGTTGTTCTACCTGCTTTCTGGGCTGAGATGGGGAACCGCTGAATTTTGGAGTCGGCCGGTGACAAAATGTTCCAAACACACCCCATGCACAACTCCACCTGGGAAGGTGCCAGACAGGAGTTCTCTTAGTAGTTTTTACACTACCTTGGTAGGCATCTGAAAGACACCACAAAAGTTGTTCTACCTGCTTTCTGGGCTGAGATGGGGAACCGCTGAATTTTGGAGTCGGCTGGTGACAAAATGTTCCAAACACACCCCATGCACAACTCCACCGGGGAAGGTGCCAGACAGGAGTTCTCTTTATAGTTTTTACACTACCTTGGTAGGCATCTGAAAGACACCACAAAAGTTGTTCTACCTGCTTTCTGGGCTGAGATGGGGAACCGCTGAATTTTGGACTCGGCCGGTGACAAAATGTTCCAAACACACCCCCTGCACAACTCCACCACGGAAGGTGCCAGACAGGAGTTCTCCTGGTAGTTTTTACATTGCTCCGGTAGGCATCTGAAAGACACCACAAAAGTTGTTCTACCTGCTTTCTGGGCTGAGATGGGGAACCGCTGAATTTTGGACTCGGCCGGTGACAAAATGTTCCAAACACACCCCCTGCACAACTCCACCACGGAAGGTGCCAGACAGGAGTTCTCCTGGTAGTTTTTACATTGCTCCGGTAGGCATCTGAAAGACACCACAAAAGTTGTTCTACCTGCTTTCTGGGCTGAGATGGGGAACCGCTGAATTTTGGAGTCGGCCGGTGACAAAATGTTCCAAACACACCCCATGCACAACTCCACCGGGGAAGGTGCCAGACAGGAGTTCTCCTGGTAGTTTTTACATTGCTCCGGTAGGCATCTGAAAGACACCACAAAAGTTGTTCTACCTGCTTTCTGGGCTGAGATGGGGAACCGCTGAATTTTGGACTCGGCCGGTGACAAAATGTTCCAAACACACCCCATGCACAACTCCACCGGGGAAGGTGCCAGACAGGAGTTCTCTTAGTAGTTTTTACACTACCTTGGTAGGCACCTGAAAGACACCACAAAAGTTGTTCTACCTGCTTTCTGGGCTGAGATGGGGAACCGCTGAATTTTGGAGTCGGCTGGTGAAAAATGTTCCAAACACACCCCATGCACAACTCCACCGGGGAAGGTGCCAGACAGGAGTTCTCCTGGTAGTTTTTACATTGCTCCGGTAGGCATCTGAAAGACACCACAGAAGTTGTTCTACCTGCTTTCTGGGCTGAGATGGGGAACCGCTGAATTTTGGAGTCGGCCGGTGACAAAATGTTCCAAACACACCCCATGCACAACTCCACCGGGGAAGGTGCCAGACAGGAGTTCTCTTAATAGTTTTTACACTACCTTGGTAGGCATCTGAAAGACACCACAAAAGTTGTTCTACCTGCTTTCTGGGCTGAGATGGGGAACCGCTGAATTTTGGACTCGGCCGGTGACAAAATGTTCCAAAGACACCCCATGCACAACTCCACCGGGGAAGGTGCCAGACAGGAGTTCTCTTAGTAGTTTTTACACTACCTTGGTAGGCATCTGAAAGACACCACAAAAGTTGTTCTACCTGCTTTCTGGGCTGAGATGGGGAACCGCTGAATTTTGGAGTCGGCTGGTGACAAAATGTTCCAAAGACACCCCATGCACAACTCCACCGGGGAAGGTGCCAGACAGGAGTTCTCTTAGTAGTTTTTACACTACCTTGGTAGGCAGTTGAAAGGCAGCACAAAAGTTGTTCTACCTGCTTTCTGGGCTGAGATGGGGAACCGCTGAATTTTGGAGTCGGCCGGTGACAAAATGTTCCAAACACACCCCATGCACAACTCCACCGGGGAAGGTGCCAGACAGGAGTTCTCTTTATAGTTTTTACACTACCTTGGTAGGCATCTGAAAGACACCACAAAAGTTGTTCTACCTGCTTTCTGGGCTGAGATGGGGAACCGCTGAATTTTGGACTCGGCCGGTGACAAAATGTTCCAAACACACCCCTTGCACAACTCCACCGGGGAAGGTGCCAGACAGGAGTTCTCCTGGTAGTTTTTACACTACCTTGGTAGGCAGCTGAAAGGCAGCACAAAAGTTGTTCTACCTGCTTTCTGGGCTGAGATGGGGAACCGCTGAATTTTGGAGTCGGCCGGTGACAAAATGTTCCAAACACACCCCATGCACAACTCCACCGGGGAAGGTGCCAGACAGGAGTTCTCCTGGTAGTTTTTACATTGCTCCGGTAGGCATCTGAAAGACACCACAAAAGTTGTTCTACCTGCTTTCTGGGCTGAGATGGGGAACCGCTGAATTTTGGACTCGGCCGGTGACAAAATGTTCCAAACACACCCCATGCACAACTCCACCGGGGAAGGTGCCAGACAGGAGTTCTCTTAGTAGTTTTTACACTACCTTGGTAGGCATCTGAAAGACACCACAAAAGTTGTTCTACCTGCTTTCTGGGCTGAGATGGGGAACCGCTGAATTTTGGACTCGGCTGGTGACAAAATGTTCCAAACACACCCCTTGCACAACTCCACCGGGGAAGGTGCCAGACAGGTGTTCTCTTATTAGTTTTTACACTACCTTGGTAGGCACCTGAAAGACACCACAAAAGTTGTTCTACCTGCTTTCTGGGCTGAGATGGGGAACCGCTGAATTTTGGAGTCGGCCGGTGACAAAATGTTCCAAACACACCCCATGCACAACTCCACCGGGGAAGGTGCCAGACAGGAGTTCTCCTGGTAGTTTTTACATTGCTCCGGTAGGCATCTGAAAGACACCACAGAAGTTGTTCTACCTGCTTTCTGGGCTGAGATGGGGAACCGCTGAATTTTGGAGTCGGCTGGTGACAAAATGTTCCAAACACACCCCATGCACAACTCCACCGGGGAAGTTGCCAGACAGGAGTTCTCTTAATAGTTTTTACACTACCTTGGTAGGCATCTGAAAGACACCACAAAAGTTGTTCTACCTGCTTTCTGGGCTGAGATGGGGAACCGCTGAATTTTGGACTCGGCCGGTGACAAAATGTTCCAAAGACACCCCCTGCACAACTCCACCGGGGAAGGTGCCAGACAGGAGTTCTCCTGGTAGTTTTTACATTGCTCCGGTAGGCATCTGAAAGACACCACAAAAGTTGTTCTACCTGCTTTCTGGGCTGAGATGGGGAACCGCTGAATTTTGGAGTCGGCCGGTGACAAAATGTTCCAAACACACCCCATGCACAACTCCACCTGGGAAGGTGCCAGACAGGAGTTCTCTTAGTAGTTTTTACACTACCTTGGTAGGCATCTGAAAGACACCACAAAAGTTGTTCTACCTGCTTTCTGGGCTGAGATGGGGAACCGCTGAATTTTGGAGTCGGCTGGTGACAAAATGTTCCAAACACACCCCATGCACAACTCCACCGGGGAAGGTGCCAGACAGGAGTTCTCTTAATAGTTTTTACACTACCTTGGTAGGCATCTGAAAGACACCACAAAAGTTGTTCTACCTGCTTTCTGGGCTGAGATGGGGAACCGCTGAATTTTGGACTCGGCCGGTGACAAAATGTTCCAAACACACCCCCTGCACAACTCCACCGGGGAAGGTGCCAGACAGGAGTTCTCCTGGTAGTTTTTACATTGCTCCGGTAGGCAGATGAAAGACACCGCAAAAGTTGTTCTACCTGCTTTCTGGGCTGAGATGGGGAACCGCTGAATTTTGGACTCGGCCGGTGACAAAATGTTCCAAAGACACCCCCTGCACAACTCCACCGGGGAAGGTGCCAGACAGGAGTTCTCCTGGTAGTTTTTACATTGCTCCGGTAGGCATCTGAAAGACACCACAAAAGTTGTTCTACCTGCTTTCTGGGCTGAGATGGGGAACCGCTGAATTTTGGACTCGGCTGGTGACAAAATGTTCCAAACACACCCCTTGCACAACTCCACCGGGGAAGGTGCCAGACAGGTGTTCTCTTATTAGTTTTTACACTACCTTGGTAGGCACCTGAAAGACACCACAAAAGTTGTTCTACCTGCTTTCTGGGCTGAGATGGGGAACCGCTGAATTTTGGAGTCGGCCGGTGACAAAATGTTCCAAACACACCCCATGCACAACTCCACCGGGGAAGGTGCCAGACAGGAGTTCTCCTGGTAGTTTTTACATTGCTCCGGTAGGCATCTGAAAGACACCACAAAAGTTGTTCTACCTGCTTTCTGGGCTGAGATGGGGAACCGCTGAATTTTGGAGTCGGCTGGTGACAAAATGTTCCAAACACACCCCATGCACAACTCCACCGGGGAAGTTGCCAGACAGGAGTTCTCTTAATAGTTTTTACACTACCTTGGTAGGCATCTGAAAGACACCACAAAAGTTGTTCTACCTGCTTTCTGGGCTGAGATGGGGAACCGCTGAATTTTGGACTCGGCCGGTGACAAAATGTTCCAAAGACACCCCCTGCACAACTCCACCGGGGAAGGTGCCAGACAGGAGTTCTCCTGGTAGTTTTTACATTGCTCCGGTAGGCATCTGAAAGACACCACAAAAGTTGTTCTACCTGCTTTCTGGGCTGAGATGGGGAACCGCTGAATTTTGGAGTCGGCCGGTGACAAAATGTTCCAAAGACACCCCATGCACAACTCCACCGGGGAAGGTGCCAGACAGGAGTTCTCTTAGTAGTTTTTTACACTACCTTGGTAGGCATCTGAAAGACACCACAAAAGTTGTTCTACCTGCTTTCTGGGCTGAGATGGGGAACCGCTGAATTTTGGAGTCGGCTGGTGACAAAATGTTCCAAACACACCCCATGCACAACTCCACCGGGGAAGGTGCCAGACAGGAGTTCTCTTAATAGTTTTTACACTACCTTGGTAGGCATCTGAAAGACACCACAAAAGTTGTTCTACCTGCTTTCTGGGCTGAGATGGGGAACCGCTGAATTTTGGACTCGGCCGGTGACAAAATGTTCCAAACACACCCCTGCACAACTCCACCACGGGAAGGTGCCAGACAGGAGTTCTCCTGGTAGTTTTTACATTGCTCCGGTAGGCATCTGAAAGACACCACAAAAGTTGTTCTACCTGCTTTCTGGGCTGAGATGGGGAACCGCTGAATTTTGGAGTCGGCCGGTGACAAAATGTTCCAAAACGACACCCCATGCACAACTCCACCGGGGAAGGTGCCAGACAGGAGTTCTCCTGGTAGTTTTTACATTGCTCCGGTAGGCATCTGAAAGACACCACAAAAGTTGTTCTACCCTGCTTTCTGGGCTGAGATGGGGAAACCGCTGAATTTTGGACTCGGCCGGGTGACAAAATGTTCCAAACACACCCCATGCACAACTCCACCGGGGAAGGTGCCAGACAGGAGTTCTCTTAGTAGTTTTTACACTACCTTGGTAGGCACCTGAAAGACACCACAAAAGTTGTTCTACCTGCTTTCTGGGCTGAGATGGGGAACCGCTGAATTTTGGACTCGGCTGGTGACAAAATGTTCCAAACACACCCCATGCACAACTCCACCGGGGAAGGTGCCAGACAGGAGTTCTCCTGGTAGTTTTTTACATTGCTCCGGTAGGCATCTGAAAGACACCACAGAAGTTGTTCTACCTGCTTTCTGGGCTGAGATGGGGAACCGCTGAATTTTGGAGTCGGCCGGTGACAAAATGTTCCAAACACACCCCATGCACAACTCCACCGGGGAAGGTGCCAGACAGGAGTTCTCTTAATAGTTTTTTACACTACCTTGGTAGGCATCTGAAAGACACCACAAAAGTTGTTCTACCTGCTTTCTGGGCTGAGATGGGGAACCGCTGAATTTTGGACTCGGCCGGTGACAAAATGTTCCAAAGACACCCCATGCACAACTCCACCGGGGAAGGTGCCAGACAGGAGTTCTCTTAGTAGTTTTTACACTACCTTGGTAGGCATCTGAAAGACACCCACAAAAGTTGTTCTACCTGCTTTCTGGGCTGAGATGGGGAACCGCTGAATTTTGGAGTCGGCTGGTGACAAAATGTTCCAAAGACACCCCATGCAACAACTCCACCGGGGAAGGTGCCAGACAGGAGTTCTCTTAGTAGTTTTTACACTACCTTGGTAGGCAGTTGAAAGGCAGCAACAAAAGTTGTTCTACCTGCTTTCTGGGCTGAGATGGGGAACCGCTGAATTTTGGAGTCGGCCGGTGACAAAATGTTCCAAACACACCCCATGCACAACTCCACCGGGGAAGGTGCCAGACAGGAGTTCTCTTTATAGTTTTTACACTACCTTGGTAGGCATCTGAAAGACACCACAAAAGTTGTTCTACCTGCTTTCTGGGCTGAGATGGGGAACCGCTGAATTTTGGACTCGGCCGGTGACAAAATGTTCCAAACACACCCCATGCACAACTCCACCGGGGAAGGTGCCAGACAGGAGTTCTCCTGGTAGTTTTTACACTACCTTGGTAGGCAGCTGAAAGACACCACAAAAGTTGTTCTACCTGCTTTCTGGGCTGAGATGGGGAACCGCTGAATTTTGGACTCGGCCGGTGACAAAATGTTCCAAACACACCCCATGCACAACTCCACCGGGGAAGGTGCCAGACAGGAGTTCTCCTGGTAGTTTTTACATTGCTCCGGTAGGCATCTGAAAGACACCACAAAAGTTGTTCTACCTGCTTTCTGGGCTGAGATGGGGAACCGCTGAATTTTGGACTCGGCTGGTGACAAAATGTTCCAAACACACCCCATGCACAACTCCACCGGGGAAGGTGCCAGACAGGAGTTCTCTTAGTAGTTTTTACACTACCTTGGTAGGCATCTGAAAGACACCACAAAAGTTGTTCTACCTGCTTTCTGGGCTGAGATGGGGAACCGCTGAATTTTGGAGTCGGCTGGTGACAAAATGTTCCAAACACACCCCATGCACAACTCCACCGGGGAAGGTGCAAGACAGGAGTTCTCCTGGTAGTTTTTACATTGCTCCGGTAGGCATCTGAAAGACACCACAAAAGTTGTTCTACCTGCTTTCTGGGCTGAGATGGGGAACCGCTGAATTTTGGACTCGGCCGGTGACAAAATGTTCCAAAGACACCCCCATGCACAACTCCACCGGGGAAGGTGCCAGACAGGAGTTCTCCTGGTAGTTTTTACACTGCTCCTGGTAGGCATCTGAAAGACACCACAAAAGTTGTTCTACCTGCTTTCTGGGCTGAGATGGGGAACCGCTGAATTTTGGAGCTCGGCCGGTGACAAAATGTTCCAAAGACACCCCATGCACAACTCCACCGGGGAAGGTGCCAGACAGGAGTTCTCCTGGTAGTTTTTACATTGCTCCGGTAGGCATCTGAAAGACACCACAAAAGTTGTTCTACCTGCTTTCTGGGCTGAGATGGGGAACCGCTGAATTTTGGAGTCGGCTGGTGACAAAATGTTCCAAACACACCCCATGCACAACTCCACCGGGGAAGGTGCCAGACAGGAGTTCTCTTAGTAGTTTTTACACTACCTTGGTAGGCATCTGAAAGACACCACAAAAGTTGTTCTACCTGCTTTCTGGGCTGAGATGGGGAACCGCTGAATTTTGGACTCGGCCGGTGACAAAATGTTCCAAAACACCCCATGCACAACTCCACCGGGGAAGGTGCCAGACAGGAGTTCTCCTGGTAGTTTTTACACTTGCTCCGGTAGGCATCTGAAAGACACCAACAAAAGTTGTTCTACCTGCTTTCTGGGCTGAGATGGGGAACCGCTGAATTTTGGAGTCGGCCGGTGACAAAATGTTCCCAAACACACCCCATGCACAACTCCACCTGGGAAGGTGCCAGACAGGAGTTCTCTTAGGTAGTTTTTACACTACCTTGGTAGGCATCTGAAAGACACCACAAAAGTTGTTCTACCTGCTTTCTGGGCTGAGATGGGGAACCGCTGAATTTTGGAGTCGGCTGGTGACAAAATGTTCCAAACACACCCCATGCACAACTCCACCGGGGAAGGTGCCAGACAGGAGTTCTCTTATAGTTTTTACACTACCTTGGTAGGCATCTGAAAGAC